>NW_019100584.1:18483-39918 GCF_001856785.1 Myzus persicae | reverse complement strand
CGACCTCAAACAGAAGCTTTAGTAGAAGCTAAATTATGTACTTTAACATCAGCGACCCAAGAAGCTACTAAAGAGCATGCTATTTCTATTCAAATCTTGGAAATCCAACTTGAATATGAAAAAGTTAAGTTGGAAGTGGAAAAAGAGAAATTGGCACAAGAAAAATTGAAAACTGAAATTCTTAGATTTGATCTTGATAAGAAAATTGGTGACATGGTGGAATATACAATAAAAAATGACTAATGGGGGAGTCAGGTATTAAGTACTATTATATTTTTGTATATATATAATATTGTTATATTTTAATTATTTTATTGTAAGCAGTTTCTGTTATATAATTTTTAATTATTAATTAAGTTCCTAAGTAATCAAAAACTATGGTTCCTTTGTTACTACATAAAGTGTTAGTTATTTTATTTTTATTATTTTATTATATGCGAAAAGAGTTTTTGTGATATCTTTTTAATTACTAATCAAAAACTATAGTTCCTTTGTTACCATATAAAATTTTTAATTTGTTTATTTTAATATGCGAAAAAAGGTATTTGTTTTAAATAATTATGACAAAAGCTATATAATAATATGTTGGACAGACTACCTATTTTGTTTTATTACATTATTATGCAAGTAAAACTTTCTAATGTAATTACTGACCTAAATAAAATGTTATCAATTGTAATTAAAAGCCATAATTAAAAAAATGACAACATTTTATACAAAAACATGATTTTTTTTTATTGAGTTTATTATTTATTAAGAATTGTAATATAAAATAATATATATTTCAATAAGGTTAATAGCACAAACTTATCTTGCAAGTAATGTAAATAGAATTTATAACCTAACCATTCTTTCTAAATATACATCCACCAGTGTTTGACGTTCTCTGTTGTCTTGTGTGATTCTTCGATGAGGTAGGTCTCTTTGAAGAGGTACAGGAATATCATCCTGAACGAGGATCTCCTCCCAAGGAGCGGGTAGATTAACTTCAGAGTTAATAGGAATATCTTCGCCAGCTCTTCTTGCTATGTTATGTAAAACAGCAGTTGCTGTTATTATCGGCAATATGTTTTTCAGCGTAACTCGTAGTCCAATGGCTAATGCAGGAAAACGTCGCTTCCAAACCCCAAACGTTCGTTCTACAGTGTTTCTCGTTCGGATTTGCGACTCGTTATAAAGATGTTCAGCTTCAGTATGACACTGATCTAGAGGGGTCATCATGTATCTTCGGCAACCGTACCCACTATCCCCTACCAGCACAGCGTCCCCATACTCTCCTCTCTCAAACCTGGCCCTACGTTGGCATTGCCTCCATATTCGGGCGTCGTGAGTACATCCAGGATATCTGGCTACAATGTCTGTGATTTCTAAATTTGAATTGCAGATAACTTGGACATTGAGAGAAAAGTAGCCTTTTCTGTTTCTATAGGATTCTGGTACTTCACCACCTGAAACCATAATGAAAATATGGGTTATTTTTTTAAGTAAATCAATGGTGCCAAAGCCAAAAGTTAACTGAACGCAACTGGTATCATAATTTTTAATCAGTTAAATTTTTTGTACAAAATAACTAGGAACCTACCCATCTTATAAGCAATTTTGGGCACATACCTGGCGATTGCCAGAATTTAATGTGGGTGCAGTCTATAGCACCGATGACTCTTGGAAATTTAGCTTTCTGATAGAACATCCTTTGAGTCCTTTTAATTTCTTCATCTGTCTCAGGGAATAAAATATAATCTCGCCACAATGAAGCTATGGCCCGACTGACTTTATGCACTATCCTATTTACTGTCGCAGTACTGACACCACATAGGTCTCCTGCTGTCCCTTGAAAGCACCCGGTTGCATAAAACCTTAGGGTACATAGAAGTTGGTTGATTGGAGACACGCCGTTATTTCTGTACAAAGTAAACACATTTATTTTTTACAAACATTTTAAATTCAAAATTGGACACAATTACGTATTAAAACCAAGAATAACAATTTTAGTTTTTTTGTTATAATTTAAAAATATTATTTGTTGGTGTATGAAGCTTTTAGAGTGTATTGTTATATTTTATATAATATATTCAATGGCATTTAAAAATGTAATTTTTTTGGGAAAAATAAATTTAACCAATTATAGTAAATACTAATGCCTAATACTAAAATTAATTACTTTATTCACAATAATATCATCAAGTAATATATATTATAGGTAGACTGACTGTTTTCGCTCAGAATCGTTTTTCTTATACAATGATATTATATCATTGGATTCAAATTTAACACAATCCATTACAGTGACTCACTTGTAACCTACTGTAAAGCAGAGCGACATCCACTTACCCTATAGATTTTAAATAGGTACATAATTTTTTGAGTAGGTCTACCACCCCCCATGAATTGTGGTTCGGGACGGCCCTGATTGCCATACTTTACCGTACAAAAAACTGACTTACCTGTTACTACTGTATTCGAGCTGATCTTCTATTTGTTCCAATACGTGAAGAACTGACTTCTTTGACAGCCGATATCGTGTCACGAAATCTAGTTCATCTAGGTTTTCAAAATCGTTCGTCCTTTCCTTGATAAACCTAGGACGGCGATTCACGAAAATATCATCAAAGTCGTCATATTCTTCCTCGAGAACAAGTGCAAATGCACGCTTATGAGCGCGAGACATAGTTAAAACGATGAAGCACAAACAGTTAAAAAAAAAACAGTAGTAAAACGGTAGCTACAAAAAAATACGTAGCACGGATTAATAATATATTATAAACCGGGTTTATCACTATAACCGACTGAAATTGGACGGTTATCTTATAACTGACGTTTAGCGTTAAACGATCTTGGTGAAATCCGTTTAAATTAATTAATTCGTTTAAATAGATAATCGGCGTTTTCAAAAAAAGATAAACGCCGTTCTTACGTTGGTGAAAGCGGCCCTAAGAGTATATTGACATATCGTATTGAAAATAAACTGCTAAAATTGTTTTTTTTTTAAATTAAATCATATATAATTGAAGCGACATAATTATTAATACATTTTGTGCATATATAGGTACGTATTTTATATTTTATATAAAACCTTGTCATTTCGCCCATTTAAACATATATAAAACACGTGTTTTACATATTATAAAATATTGTATAGCCATTAATAAAGCTAATAAACATAATTTATGTCTTATAGAGTCAACTACTGCGATCGCATATTACCTATGTTATTATATTGTAATTCCGAAAAATGCGTTTCGTTCGTCTTCGAACGTTGCAAATAGCACCTGTATAATATTATGCGTTATTATGATAATAATATAAAATCGGGCGACGTCGTCTCGTTTTTAAATTGTTAATGCCGTAATTTATTTATTACCGTTGAAATAATCGGTTATAAGGTACGAGACGCGTTCAGAAATTGATGACAGTTCGTTTCACGCATACGTCCGT
This sequence comes from Myzus persicae, assembly GCF_001856785.1. Classification (NCBI taxonomy): domain Eukaryota; kingdom Metazoa; phylum Arthropoda; class Insecta; order Hemiptera; family Aphididae; genus Myzus; species Myzus persicae. Next base: position 36,483 of record NW_019100584.1, on the reverse strand, counting down.
GCTAAATATTGTTATACTAACGCGGCAGCTTCGCCTATAACCGACTGGAGAATGAAATGAATCGGGCGGGTATTGCTCGGCAAAAAAAAAAAAAACCGGCACGAAGAACACGATCATTATATTATATATTATGCGAATAACAGGAAAACCCGATTTATCTCAATCCGCGTCAACTAAATTGGATGACTTATTACGTATGCGATTCGAATTTATTCCGTGTATGTAGTACACGTATATTGCAATATATTTATAATATGTAAAATACGCCACCCGAACGTATTGTTATCAATGCGCTAAACAATTACTATTCTTCGACATCCGAGTTTATTGTATTTCGCATCGTGATCGGGTGCAAATTGAAAATAAACACAAGAACCGTGTGGGTATATTATGATGATATAGGATATAATATATTATATTTAAATGTGCAGACCGAATGAGAGGTGACTCTCGGCTGAGAAAAAAAAATACAACGACCGTTGCAATAATCATACGGTATCTTGCCAAAAGACGATCTGCAATAATAATTTATTGTAACCGCGGAAAATGTTGTGTATAAAAAAAAATGAAATTTTCTCAATACTCATACCGGCTGTACGACAGAAAATGAATTATTACTGAACTAAACCGGAAAGATTTGCTTACACAATTTAATATTATATTGTTCATCGCACCTCATATTATAACAGAAATATGTGATCACAATCCAACCTCTAAGAGTGTAGGGGTGTAGAATAATTGTTATAAAAACCGATCGAATTTAACACATATCAACTTGAAATTTATGGATTACTCTCATCTACTAATATTACCTTCCGGTTATTCAATTATTAGTTCTGACTTTGTTCAAAATCACTGCCGCGATAAGACGTGCACGGCAAAATGTATCTCAAAGGGTGCATGTACCCATCTACGCGAATCGTAATCTCTAAGATAGTAACAACAGACCATCATAATTGGTAAGTTTGACTTGGCTTCACAAATACCTTCAACACACAATACATACGTGTTTGGACATGATTACACGTCTTGTCGGAAAAATAGTTTTAATAACGGACGAATTGTCAGAGTATTCTATCACGACCGTTTCCGGCCGTGAGCAGGCTGCCGATCTCGTTAATTTATAGGTATCACATCGCAGCTGTGCAATGGCATTCAAGATTTTCAAGACGAAAAATTCGATACCTGTCGGTGATGAATAGTCACGTAGGTCGTCGCATCGACTCGCGTCGAAATCTCAGTCCGATACGGGTCGGTACCGACGCATCGCTTTTATATTTCAAGCGTAATACTTCTCGAAAGCTCAAAATTGATCCGATCCGAAAATCTTGTCTGTAATTTCTTCACCGTTTTTTTTTTTTTTTTTTGAAGATTTAAATTGTTCGGCCAAGCCCGGCACGGGCATTGCCGACGTGATCAATAATTTTCCGGCCGTTCGATTACAAACTAATTATAACGGCGGCGCGTTGTATAGGCTATTTAGCTACACCGCTGTGGTGTAAATCAACTTTTCGGAGCTGGACACGTCGTCATCGCTATATCACATTTCTTTTTATTATTGTTTATTCTCGTTAAAAAAGAAAGCCTTGACGACGTGACCGTTGGTTTGTCTTACATAATATACGGTACTCGAATAATTGTTATTGAATTGTGCAATTTGCAATGTCTTTCACGAGTAAAAAGATATTTTTGATGAATTCTTCGTAGGGTCCCAGTGCGTCGTGAACGTGTTCAGGTATATTGTATTTTTGTCGGGTGGGGGCCTCTCGCGTGTCTCTACATTTGGTAATCGTGTGTTTGATTGAAGTTGGATGTCCGCGCATAAGACATGTTCTTGGTGGCCGTTTTTTCACAACTGTAAACTACATATTTATTTCGATATGGCCATGGCTAAATAAGTATATTTAGCCATCGATATGGCTATATTATGGTCATTGCAGTTCTATGATAGTGTTACTGCTGCATTGTCAGAGTTGTTTAATTAAGCGCACTGGCCAAACGGATTTTTCTCTCAACAACTATACTGCTGTTATCATCGCATTACCATAGTTAACGTAGATGATTACCGTTATCCAGAAATATCCGCTAACACACATAATGTTCAAGACAAAAGTTTCTTTCTCAATCCTCACTGTCGATCACCTTCATTCGCACAAACGATAACTCAACAAATATGTACTTAAAACTGTTGGTGTTCATGTGGTACGTATTTCCGTCTTCGTCGGGAACGATAGTAATCTACAATTATTATTATTATTACGTTTACCCGTCGTCTACCACCAAAATGGGAGCCGGGACCCAGCCGTGCGACGATGTTGCAAGCACTACCGCCAAAATGGCAGTCGGGACCCCACCGTGCGACAATGTTGAGAACACGCCCACCCCGAAAAAAGAAGACTGTCAGTCACTTCCGGTAACCACCACGTGCCGTCCACAGCCGCCAAAGCTCACGTTCCAAATTCCGATATTGCAGCGGTGGCCATTCCGCAAGCCGTCGGCTACACCATGTCCGTCGACTTCTCCGTCTACACCATGCCCGTCGACTTCTCCATCTCCACCACCGCCGTCGTGTACACCATGTTCAACGCCACCACCGTCTCCACCACCGCCTCCATCTACACCATGTCCGTTGTCACCTCCATCCCCGCCGCCGCCGTCTACACCATGCCCGTTGCCACCTCCGCCAACACTATGTTCATCGCCACGTCAGTCTCCACCACCGCCGCCGACAACTTCGTCTACACAATGTCCGTCGCTACCTCCGACTCCACCACCGCCGCCGTCGACAACGTCGTCTACACCATGTCCATCACCACCTCCACCTCCACCTCCACCACCACCTCCACCGCCGCCGTCACCGACTTCCTTACTCACGACACTACCCCCGTGTACCACGACCACGGTCTGTCCCCCGTCATTGGATGTCATCGACGAAGAGTCGAACGAGTTTCCGTGGATGCTACCAAACGCGACGCCGCCGCCGGTTAGGATTTGGACGGTGACCGCCACGACCACCAACCGCCCAATTACGGCTTCCACCACATGTCGTCGATTGTCCATGGCACGAACACGACCTCCACTATTCGTGCCCAAGGTTGCACGTAATCGTTACCTTCCTAGTACTTTAAGGTTTTAAGTTTTTTTTTATGATATTCCGAAAACGTTAGTTTTATAATTTATTATACTATTATAAACCTTGCATACCGATGTAAAATATAAAAACATTTGAGTTTCTAAAAGTGAAGCAAAGAATGTATTAGTTTCACAATCTTGTGTTTTTTATTTCAGATTTTGAGAGAAGTAATGGCTTTGACGTGTCTTTTTTATTCTTTGTGAGTGTGTATGAAAAAGAATAACGGTTTTCTTTTTTTTTTTTTTGGAATTTAAAAACCTTATTTGCGGTACCTATTAGTAATATTTAACGTATAGTATAATTATATTTTATGCACAGGTGAAATAATGACGTTTTAAAAATTCACGATTACTATAGGGCCTTATAGTTAAATAAACTGCTTTAATAGCAATGCAAAATACATAACATATATATATATATATAGGCAGACAGATTGTCTTAGTTCAGAATCGCTTTTCGTATACAATTATAATAATATAATACATTGAATTAAAATTACTCATCCGTTACTGTGAACCACACCACACTAATGTAACTACAGCAGGGCGGTAGATACTTGCCCTGTGTTGCCCACCCGATCACCTCATGACGTTCATTCTGTTTCCAGCTTTAATTCACTACACTCACTCACTTTCATAATATTTTTTTAGTTTTTATGTTATAATCAAAAAATTATTTCGATGCCAGAAACTATTAGAACCAAACCATTGATAAACCGATTTGAAACAAATAGCTGCTTAATATTCTGATTTCGATATGAGTGCTTTTGTGGTTCTGTGGGTATCTACTTATAGAATAATTCAAAATATTGAATTTTGAATTTTGAACCAACAGTTTTAAAGAACTGTATTTTTTAAATAGCTTACAAAAACATTAAGCGACTGATAAAAATTAAATTGTTTTATTTTTAAATAATATGATTTGGAATAGGTACATTTTAAATCAAAGAATAACAAAACAAGCGATAATATTTTTAAAAATGTAATCAATTAATAGTATATACATATAAATGTATTCATACTACGTGTAATAATCATTTTTGAATTTTGCCTGGCATTTTAAAAGAATAATGATGTAGATATTTAAGGTTGATAAGTTACAAGTGTTCAATTTCATCAAAAATTACATTTCAAAGAAAATGTAAATTGATCTTTTTTTATATAAATATTATTTTTCTATTCACACATTTTGCTACCTATCAACAATTTAGGTCACCGATTGCCGATTAGTGTGATACGTATTGGTGGAACAATTCGTAGATATAACAAGATAGTACAGTGGATCAGACAATTTTTTATTCTACGCCCCTTATTGTACAGTAGAATTTAGGCGGTCCTTTTTTTGTCTTAGTATTACAAAATAATATTATACAGCAAATGACTTATTTATTTTTTTATTTTTGAACACAATTTTATAAATATTTTTATATTAAACATTTTAAGTAAAATTAATTTAATACATCAATTGTATTGATTATTACTTATTAGAGTACTTATTTTGTTTAAATACGAAAAGGAACCATTTTTAAAAACATCTTATACCACGAAATTAGTAATTGAAATTGCAAGTACGTATCGCACAACCAGAAATATTCACATAAAAAGGGCTTTAATACATCCTAGCAAAATTCAAATGTATCTCAGTCAATTAGGAATAGTATAAATCGATCGCTAGCTACGAACGGTCGTCACAGACCCAATAATTGAAGCTGTCTAATATACCTATACACAGCAATAAAGCTTACTCGATGCTCAAAACACCACACTTTTATCAACTGTCCCCTTTTATTTATTTTTCCTGATTTTCGAGGAACATTTTATTTTGTAAAATCAAATTTTTATTGAATTACAATTCATATTTAGATACCCCCTCCTGGTTTCGGTACTGTTCTGTTATAGGTATGCTTGCGTGCCACCCAATTATAAAAAAAAATTTTTCGATAATACGAACAGTACCCCAGTTCCATTCCCCAATAATATTTAACTTAATAACTATAGTAATAATTCCTCAAAAAAAAAAACACAACAATTCGATTAAACTAAAGAAGGACCACCTAGCAGGTGCAATTCCTGATGGGCATCTTCGAAGACGATTTACATTGGTGGTTGCTTGAGCACACGGTAGTTCTATGCCGGCGGCCTGTTTGCGTCTTTCTGATTTCCGAAGTATGAAACGTCCGACAGGTCGTGCACGGCAGTGATATCCGACGATCAATGCACGGTGGTGGCGTCCGACGAGTCGTATACGGCAGTGGCGACCGACGAGTCATGCACGGCGGTGGCGTACGGCTGCAGGTGGTGCGCCGCGATGACGTCCGACCGTTGGTCGTACGAGGCGGTCGCGCCCGACGAGTCTTGCACGGCGATGGCGTCCGCCGAAGAGTGGGGCACGGCGGCGGTGTCGTCCGACCACTAGGGCACAGCGGTGTCGTCCGACGGGTCGAGCACGGCTTTGTTTTCCGACGGCTAGCGAACGGATACTGCGATACCCACGTGCACGTCAGCGGCTGTGGACAACGGGTTGGCAGAGACGGGCAGCGGGTTGGCGGAGGTTGATAGCGGGTAGGTGGCGGCGTACCGCGAGTGAACGGTGGACAGCGAGTGGACGGTGGACAGCGAGTGGACGGTGGACAGCGGGTGAACGGTGGATAGCGGGTGAGCGGTGGGCGGCAGGTAGGCGGTGGTGGACAACGGGTGGACGGCGGTGGACAGCGAGTGCACGGATAACAGTGGCACTGCCTCCACGGCGGTGATCGGTGGTTGGCCAGTGTCGTGTCGGAGTCGGGCGTGTTGGTATTTCCGTTGCACGTCACTGCCCTACAATAGGGCGTTACCACGTGGTCAGGATTCGACGTACCGGTATGATGAACGTAATCCCAACTCGCTATCTTACTCGACGAAGACGCCGACACGAAGCAAACACGCAGACACAGTAATATTATCGTTTCTGGATACATTTTTGTCTGAAAATCACAGGTGCCCCGATCGGATGGCCGAAAAATTTTTGTTTATCATAACAGTATTTTATTGCGATGACAACCGCTGTCGATGAAACTGTAACTGTCATTCAATTACACCAACAATAGACAATAGTTGTACGTTTTTTATGATTCTGTATGTTTTTTTTAATGTAATAGCTAAGCTTTAGGCATCGGTCTATAGAATGCTCCAATAAGGTGTACCTACTAAAAAAACTTTCAAATATGGCATGAGGAAAATAAAAATATATACTTGCTCGGTGTTTACTTATTCTAGGATTTTTGGGTTTTTAGATTGAAATTCATAGTAAGCTTAGCAGGTCCTTTCATAGAATAAAAAGATACATAATTATTTTTTATTAGAAGTACCTACAAAATGTATTGTTGGTAATGAATTCATGGAAGTCGGTCATATAAACTCAATGTCTTTTTTTAATTTACAAAGTAGGTACATCTGATCATATTATTATTTGTCACTTATCAAATTTTAACATCAAATCATGTACTAGAATCATTGAATAAGCGGTACGAGTCGTAAGAAGAGAAAATGTGTCATTAAAATTAAAAAATCTTTACATTTTCCAAAATACGCATTTAATATTTTATAACTTTTGTCTTTTGATGTTTCGTTCGTTATGAAATAAAATTAATTCATAGCTTACTCAGCGATATAAATCAAATAAGAAAAACATAAAAAAAATTCAATTAAAAACCCTACATTATTATAATTTAGAAAACGCAGTGCAGGGGCCTGTAAGAATGTACGTCGTCAACTCAGTGAGTTCACACTTTTCAGAGATCTCATCTGTTATCCAGATTCCGTGAATCTGTTAGTTGAAGAAGATTTCGCCGTGTGTTTCTATAGAACAGTAATTTATTTCTTTTTGTTTTCTCGGCGACGATTTCGGAACAAACTTATCCGAGAGACAATCGGACGACACCGAATAAAATGAATTTCGGGTTACCTTCCTACGCAGAGAGCGTATTTCCAAAAGCGCCTCGAAAAAATATCATTCATTTCACGCCGGTCGAACAATTTTTTTTTCTTGAAACACTACATTAAAAAACTCACTGCACCGTGATGTGTCTGGCGCCGGATCGTTTTGCTCAAGTGACGCTGTGCCACGTGATAAAAAAAAAATGTCTTTAATTTCAATCAAACGAGATGACAGCCGTGATTCACTTATCGGCAAAAACAGAAAAAAAATAATATCATTTTTTAACAAAAAAATATGTATTTAATTTTCCGATGGTACGACGGCCCTCAAATAAAACGTGTTCGATTGCATCGCGATGTGACTTTCGAAACGACAATAATCGTATTTTAAATGCCCTGGAGATCGCGTATATATATAATGGTCGTACCATAGGAGAAAATTGCGTCTGGAATCGCAAAGAGAACCAAATCGTCGTAAAACACGTTTCGACAAGCATAAGTCTTCATATATGACTGCGGTGGTACGAAATACATATATAAATCATATAAGAGATCCATTAAGTCTTAACATTTATCACTGGCCCATTATCGTTCATATCGTTCGACCCCCTTTAAATCATAAGTCAAAATATCATGATTGTTATTATGCGATACAATGCGCTCTGCTACGACATTATATTATCGGATCGATATTGTAATAATAATAATAACATTATAAATGTCGGGCGTGTATTTTTTTTCATTTTCATTTTTCTTTTTGTTTGGATTGTGCAACCGCAAACTGATTAATATTTTTTAGTTCGCGTGTAATACCTAATAATCGCTATAGTTGTTGTTGTTACTTAAAAATGTATCGAAACGATTAAATCTGTCCCGCCGACATTGTGATACGCCAGTGAACAAAGAAAGAAACAGAAAAACATAATAAACAATTTACTCCGTAAATTACAATAGTATGTGAGGTTATAATAATAATTATATACCGTAGTGGTAGTATAATTTTTGTTACCACGATTTATGCATGTACGCCGCCGCTTTATGTCAAGCCAACACGCACGGTGTCCGTCGATTATTACGGATATACCTATGGGTACTGCTGTAATCGCGGCGACTTTTTTGTAATTTTTTTCCTTCCGTTTTGCTCGTAAGTCGTACAGCTTGTGAGCACTTTAGATCACACAGGTATACTATAAAATATCGATAAATATTAAATTTTCGTTTTTTTAAAAAAAAAAAGGTTTGACGCACACGATTTTTATATTATTTTTGTGAAAAATCATATCATCACATTATTATTAAGGAGTGGCGACGCCGGCATCGGTGACGACGATTTTCCCGAGAAATTTGCCACCGGGACCAAATTTATTTCCATAATATTATAATTTATAACTTTCCGCTCCCTGTCAGCAGCCGTAACCATCATCCCTCTTGTATTCCTCCACAATATGCGTTGACGCGCCGCAATAATACTTTCAAAGTAGGTAAACCTTATCGTATAATAATATGCACTCGCTGACGGAATCGGACGGTATATTGGTTTCTCGTCGGATCCGAGACGAACGACAAGTCGACGACGACAGTGTCTCGGAAAAGCGGAATTTCGTACTTTGACAAATGAAACTCCTGTCAGCCGGCATTTGCAGTGCGGCTGCACATGTACATATACATACACACACGTAATACCTACACACACACACACGCGCGCGCGCGCGATATAATATATTATACATGTATATGCTTCGGATCGAGTCTAACACGCGAATACAAATTACATATATAGTGAATATATTATTATCTAAGAAGTAAACGGCTTGATGAAAATCGAAGTCGGAGCTGCACCCAAAATGTATAGTACAGTTTGCCAGCACGGCGCCATCACTATATATGCTTGCAGTGTAATTGGATTAATTTCTTGCAATGAAACGCTAACTGAGCTGCAAAGTGCCTCCGCGGACGTCTACCTAAACAGAAAACGCACCTCAATAATTATAGTAATACGTTTTATATCATCCGTTTAGGGTTTTAGACGATAGACACAAATTGAATGTACATTTTTATCTTGAGGGGAGGGGGGATTATTTTTCTAATGGCGCATAATATACTACAAGTCTACACACGCCATGTCAGGTTTTCTTAGACGGAAAAAGTATCCAAAACTGTATTATTTAGGAGCGTTTGATTCCTAGCTCCCCTCTCTCCCCACACATATTGTCGTCTTTAGTTAAAATAATTGTTGCCTTACCTGATATTTTACAACAGTCCGTTTTTTCGCGGTATCGCACTAATTTATGTGTTCGAAAATCGTTCATGTCTATACTGCGCGAGATTCTTAGTGTAAAATTGTGATAATAAAAGCATGACGATACAATAGGTACCGTTAGACATTATTTTTAGACCTGTATAGATTGACAAGTATCGATTTATATGACCACAACAATTCTCAATCTGCCCCTTTTTATATATAGTTTGTAATTTTCGCGTTCAAAATTATAACAACATTGTACGCTTTTCAAAGGAAAATGTACCTATATACATTTTTCGACATCGAATCCGCGCAAATACGCGGTTTTTAGGCAACTATTCGTCGATTTTTGCAATCAAAACTTTCGAAAGCATACTGTAAATTTAATTAACAATATCCGTTCCGATACTCGGAAACTACACACGGAACGAGAATTTGTACCTGAAATTATTTAGCTAATTATTAACCGCTCACAGACACGGCGGCGGCAGTTGTGTAACATGAGCGAGTTTTTGCTGACATTGCATTTCCTATGGTTGTGTGTGCGTCCCCGGCGAAACTCTCAGAGGAGAATTATTATAGTGAGGGGAGGGGGGAGGGGCGGTTTGTTAATATTATATTGTACGGCCTGGGAAACGCGTGGCTGTGGCGTGATTTATTCGCGTAACGCGGGAAACCGTTTGGCGCACGCGAACCGATTTTGAGTGGCAATCCTGTGAGTATAGATCACGCGAATCTGCAGTTATAATATTATTATCGTGCACGTATATCGTACGCAGTACAGTAATAATTACGACGGAGAAGCGACTTGTTGTGGCGACTCGCAGCCAGTGACTTCTCGCTGGGGCCGGACGGAGACGCTATCGCGCGCGGTAGAGTCCTCCGGGCGTAATATTTTATTCCATGTAATATATTGCAATATTATTATGTGTTAGATTTATTCGGCGTTTGAACGTTTGGTCGAAAAAACGTTTTGACGAGCGTTATTGTAGTATAATTATATCTCGTACTTCGAAAGTCGTCTCGTTTTAAACATACAACACATCGTAATAATACATTGTGTACCTGTATAAAAATAACGAGTACCTATTACTTCCCGCGCGTGTCCTCGTATCACGTAACGAAGGGGCCAATGACGTCAAATTAATATTATAATAACCCTTTTCCAGCACCCCCTTCGGCGGCCAGAGAGTATAACGGCGTGCACGTCTTTCTATAGCGGTCGACAACGTATACATAACCGAATAAGTATATACCATTAACCACTATATACCTGGACATGTAGGTACACTACAGGTGTTGCGCCTGCCGTTTTCTATCCGCCACAGGAATCTGTATAATACTCTCGTCAATAATGCGTGTATACCGGATCAAAATAATAATAGGTATACACCGCTCGGCTACAAGGCATATGCCTCCGACCGTGATATATGCAATACCTACGTACATTTTATATTTTACAGGACGAAAATCTCTAGGGTCAGCCCTCCGGCTCGCGTTTGTATCGTATGCTTCACACACACGACATCCTCCGACGAGGACGAGCAGAGTATGACGTCCTTGGTCCGGGAAACGGTTTTTCTCCGAAACGAAATGAACGAAAATAAAGCATATATACGTGGTGCAGTGCGCGTTATATTATTATACACCAAATGCAACGATACGGGTGTGGTATTAAATGTGCATAATATTATAAATTATAACCTTTTCGGCGGCATAGATTGCAGTAATAACGTGTGATGGCGATCGACCGGACGCCGTAGCCGTTAATCTTTATACCGATAACCGGGTTAGAGTACACGCGGGTGGACCGGATTCATACACAGTTACCGCATGCGGTATACCAGTGTGTATGGGTGCATGTGCAGCTTGAATAATCACATGTAGAGATAGTGATATAGAGAGAGATTCTATAACAATAAATAATCTATTCAAATTCTGATTTTTGGAAGTACCCACTACAATACAATAGGTGTTTCATATTTTTCAAATCAGCGATTTCGCCTGGTAAATCTGAACTCAATAATATTTCCACCTCGAAAACAAATTCGTGATTTTACAAAGTTTTAAGAAAAAAAACTGCGGTCCTTTTAAACTTAAAGCGTAGTGTATTAGGTATATTTGAAAATTCCAAAAATCAGCATTTCAATATAAACGACAAAATGTGGGTGAGCACAGGTACACGGACCCGGGGCGTAGGAGTCAAGGCGCGTGAACACACACACACACACACACACACACACACACACACACACACACACACACACGAGTGGTATACTCGGGTATATACCAGACACGTGACGATGAGTGTGATGATTCGCGCATACAGGTGCGTCGGCAAACGACTTTTCGCACGCGGACGGACGCGTGTAAACACGAGGCGAAATGAAAATCCGGGTGCCGCCGGGACGGACAAATGGGTCGGTCACGTCCGTCGGATCTGGTTAGTAATAATCGTCTGCTGCAGCGCGTGTGTCGGTATACATCACCTATATATCATTATCGTCATTATATCGTTTTCGTTATCGTCGTCCATAATATTATATACCGCGGTGCGGTTCGCGTGCACCGGCGTATACCTGTACGTTTTCGTTTAATACGCGCGCGTACATCGTTCGTTCGGTATTATTATGTACCGGCGCCGTTACACGAGCTGTGGGTATGTGAGGTGCCTACATGCATGATAGGTAGGTGTGGGTAGGTACTGGTTTGCGCACGTATTCCGCCGCGGACGGACGACGCGGATCGGTAGTAAGAAAATAAACACCGCGGTCGTTATAATGATATTACACGCGCTATTTCTGCTCGCGGTTTCGCCGCCTCGTAAGTATATATGCGTACATAATTTGCACGAATCTCGGGTGCGAGATTTCGCGGTGTCTCAAATCCCATGCTCGACGGACGTGGCGCGGTTTGCCGAGTGAAATGGAAAACCTAATTGAAAAAGACCCGAGCCCGCCGTGAGAGACTTGTGCGCGTTGCGTATTATTCCCGCCTATAATAGGTAATAATAATAATAATATTTTTTCTGATATACAAACAAATAATTTCAATTCGCGAATAACATAATGTGTTTACCTATTCCGTATTTGGGCGAGACCGGTCCGCGGGTGTGTGTGTGTGTGTGGATTTCGAAAACTGCAAACAATATAATTACGAGCCGATAGGTGTATAATATTATTATAATGTACACGAGCTGCAGAAAGCGCGCGCACGAAACCGAACCGATAATAGAAAATAAAACGCCCCGCCACCGTCGACGCCGCGCCACCTCCTCCTCCGGATTCGCAACAATCTTATTCGGTCAGCTCGATCGAACATATTTTTTCACCGGTACATACGAACGCCGCATATATATATATAAATATATATACACACAATATTTCCGACTCGTATGTATTTCGCACAGCCGTTAGGTAGTACACACACACACACACACACGCACTTATATTATATATTATGATATATGGCTGGCAGTAGGTGTCGACGACCGACGTCCGTCGCGTCCATTTCAAGCGTGCGATCGCAGACTTACCACATAATATCGTACTGTTATAACACATAATAATATCGAACCGTTTAAGTGTTATTATATTATATTGTTACATCGTCTTTTCCGCGCCAGCGTTTTTGTGCGTGCGAAGAAATAAGGCGACTGTCATCGTCCGCGGTCGAACGAGCGAGTGATTTTACGACACACCCCGCACGTCTATAATATAATACTATACGAGGTAAATCAAACGTACGTAATAATAAAATGTATTTTTTTTTTTTTTTAATTTTATACCCGGAAAGAGGATTATATATTATTTTATTTCCGTCAATGTTCGGTAGGTATATCATCGTGGTATATAGTTGTTAGCTTGTAAACCTGAGGTTTGAATGATGTATGATGTAACCATTAAATATCGATTCCATATATTATGCAGTTTAAAATTATATTTTCACCCTCGTTTAAACTTAGTCGCTTAAAGTTTAAACGATTCGATTGCCGTAGACGCTACAACGGTATTTGTGTATATCCTGTACGCGCATATATACATGCCCGCCGCTTTATACGCTCTTCTTGCAGGCTAAACTTTAAACACTTAACCATAAATAATAAATTATTTTGCAGGTTTAAACTTCGATATCTATGTGTATACCGACGTTTTCGGAATACTATGTATACAATAATATATATTATGAGATTTAAGACGTGTAATTCCATTTAAAAAACCGTTGGAAATGCGCAGTTATGAGACGCTTGAAAGTTCTTCAATTGATTCGAAATAATATTTTGCAAACAACCGAAAGAGAGTAAACGTTTTCGCCGTTTACATGACCGCCTGATCGAGTGTCCGCGGGTTAAGTGCATACTGGCAAACATGTGCAATTACACTACATCTGGACGTAACGAAGTTCGTAATCGTTCGACGTAAATGTTCAAATTTATTCGGTCGAGACGCGTTGATTATTGCAATGAATAATGATTGCTGCGCACTTCGATTGCATAGTTGTATAATATTATATATTGTACTTAACACTTGTGTACACGTCTTGTATGTCTTATTACAGCCATGATAATTACTATCGACTGCGATTTAATAATACACCGTGACCCGTGTGACTGTGCGTAGTGTGAGTGTGCTTTTTCGTTTCAACATTAGTCTGTAAGTTAGATGTTTATATTTTATAAAACATGGAAAATTAAGAAATTAATTATGAAAATGCGTATTTTAAACTCCTGTTTCCGCCAGCTTATTTTGTTTGTGTTCACTTGTTTTTCTTAAAATATATTTTATACAGATATATAACTTGTTTAAAACGTGAATTGTTTGAATTTTCATTAAAAGTTTTTGTTTTATTCTCAAACTTATTATCCCATTGCGAAATGACCCTTCGTTTCAATTATTTAACTCTGGGTCGCGAGACGTATTTAAACCGGGTCCCGTAAAATGTATACATCAATTTAAACTTTTCCACTTATACCTAAAATAACACGTTAAATCCGTATGATCGCCAGGTCTTCTAACTACAACTAATGTCAGCAGGGCAAACGTATGACTCTATTGAAAATATATATCGTATAAGAATATAAACATTACTATCGACTATAATGTCATAATCAAAGCGACTTCGACGTGCGGGTGTGCCAGTTCAAAAGGCCTGTTACAAAGCCGTTGATATAGCCGGTAGGTAGAAAAATAAGTTCATGATAAGACCTATATGCACATGCCATCGAGGACGATGTGACAAAAAAACACTTAAATAATATGAACGTTCAATGACAAAAACATTTATTAATTGTTTGCACATTGTTTTTTATTTAAGTGATTTCGTTTTCAAGCAATATTTTTTATTTTCTCCGATAAACTAAAATATATACATATTAAAATATTATCCCACATCTGCTATTGCAGTCGACGCGCTCGAGGGTGATTGTATTCAACTGCTCCTACTTAATATTATATTATATATTATACAAATATTGTCACGCGGACATCACGGGTTTTCGCGACAAGCGCGGTCGCGTGTGAATCGCTGTTATTTAATACCTATAATAATATTATATCATTGTAGTGTTGTGTTTTTTTCCCGCACCTCTACCTATACCTGTAACGATATATTGTGCAGAAAATGAAAATGTTTGGGGGGCAGTTTTCATACGGCTGCAGAGTCAATATACATTATTCATTCTTCGCGTGATATATCTTCGAATTGAATTAATACGCATATACGATGGTGTATTTGAATCACGTACGAAACGGAATAACTTATTCTCTCGTTGAGCTCGTATACGTCCGACTCCGGGTAGTGTCGTACACAATATACACTTCAAATACCGCGGGCGGATATAACCTAATAATCATGAAATTACGTGTTCCTATGCAAATCAACCATATAAATATAATAATAATGTGTGCGCGCGCGCGCGTGTATTATATATTATCATGATATTCTGCAGCAGGTATATGTAACAGGTAACGATACCGCGGTTACCGTCGCCGTGGTCGGCGATGATTGACATTACAATGTCATTATTGCGCGCTCTCTTATTATGATAATAATAATATGTGCACATTATTATATATTATATATTATGCGTGCAATGTGCACGACAACGTTAAATGTCTACATAATATATTATGTCGCAGGAACACTGCGAAAAATGCAATACGACATAATATTGTAACATAATATAGGTAGATACATATTCGTTCTGTAATAATTTCGTATCGTACGGGTAGGTAGGTCATAATATTATATTATATTATGAGCTGCGCTGCGGAAGCAGACACGCGCATTAGCCCACGATATTTTAGGAATTTTTCGTGGGGGGTGTATCTAGTACAGCAAATAGCGATGAATTATTTAAACGCCGAAATAAATACCTAATGAACTTTCGCCCATCAGCTATAATTTATTGTGCAGGTAGGTAGTTACAGCATAACGATGAGCACATTTTTTTTTTTTTTTTTGTTAGAGGCTCGGGCAGATTTGGTTTTAAAACGTTATATTATTCTGCGGCTTTTTATAGAACGAAACAATTTATTTTCCGTGGATTAAGCTAGGTTCGTTTTACCGTAGTAAATATTATAATATTTCCTCCCCTCCTCGCGACTATACAGATACCGCCGCGTGCGTACGAATAACATATTATTATTTCGTGAAATATTGTATCTCGATGTGCATACCATTATATTATATTTATGTACGATATTGCAAAATAATGTGAAAACCCTGGCGGAGACCTGCAGAGATCGATCTGCCGCGAAAACTGTAATCGATAAATCGTGTTATACCTGTATGCGTTGTACCTACCCGTATTATAATACGTAATACTGGAAAACGCTCGTACCATACCATCATTGTTGAAACCAAACACAATATATTATAATAATAATATATGAACAGGCGACTGGTCACCACTTGCGGTTGGACTTCCGTTTCGATCGTGTCGGACTTACGTACCCGTAGGTATACTTATTTTATTATATTATACGCGTCACCGTCGTCGTCGTCGTTTTATATTATTTTATTTATGGTATTCCGTATCTTTTGATCTACAATAATGGTTAACGTCCTTAAACGAGCACAAGTGTATAATAATAATATAGTGTTGTGGTCGCGCCCCGAACGTCGGCAGAGGCAGTCCACGTAATATATGGCACGGACCCAAACCGGTGGACTGACGATGATTCGTACCTGAACACAAAACGCAGGTACATAATTGTAGTTTTCGCATACCGCCACGGTGAATCAATATGACATGTATAATATTATAGCACATTTCATACATTCCCCGCAGTCTCGTCGAAAAGCCTCATTATCGCCCCCTCGTCTCGCCGGAAAAATCTAAATATTTAGACATTGTATTCGACGGCGGGACCGTTTTCCCAGAAATCGAAATACTGTTTTAGCTGATCATTATTTACCTCAAAAAAAAAAAAAAAATGAAAACTACTATTCATCATCTTCCAAGCGTTTTAGAGAACGGTTGAGACGACGTTCTCTTAACTTTGACAACTAGAATAATATTACTAATTGATACGCTTTTAATAGTATGTTTATCGACTTATTATATTCAATTCTTAAAAAATGCAATCGGATATAATCGGATATTATTCACCAATTTAGAATATAAAAAAAAAAAACTTAACAGAACAAAAGTAATTTCACTGTCAGATATTCGAAATGGCCACCGACCGTATTATAGGTCGATGCCTATCTCCTATATACGGTTAAACATTATTATATATAGGTACCTATTATATCGCGAGGTACTCATCTAGAAGCGCCGCCTATACATTACCATTTTTCGTTCGTTCGGAGGTGCTAAGTCGTCGAAACACACATCTTTGGCCACGCAAACGCGGAATGTCGTACGGAATACTACTCGACATCTCAGCAATGATATTGCCATACGTACGAGGTAACGAACGACACGAACGAACACATTATTTTTCATTGAAAACGTGTCAAATGCACTCGACTGCATAACCTATAGACTGATCCAGCGGGTCCTAGGGGCTAGGACAGTGGATACATTTGTAAACATATTATTATTATTATTATTATTATTATTATTATTATTACACTGGTTTTCGTGCTTGGATTTCCGTATCAAATTTTTTATGGCTAATGGCTTTATGACCTACTACACAGTGATTACAGTCTAAAATACAAATATTATAGAAATCGCGTTGTGATAAGTGATGACAGCTGCTGCAGGTAGCGGTTAATTAATTTACAACGCATAATTATTTGTAGTTTTACAATAAGTAGGTACTTTAAAGAAATGAGGAATTTTTATGATGTGCATTAAATACGTATGTAATGTAATTGAAAGATCAGGTATAGTATAAATATAATCATCGTACTATAAAGCAAACATTTTATAACTAGGATTAGAACGCAATAGTGGTTTTTAATGCTCCTCTCCAAATTAGGTACTGCAGACATTCGGTGCGAAAACCTAATTAAAAATGTTATTTTTAACCAGAGCTAGTATTGACCGACTTTTCAGTTTTCAATTAAAGTATATTATACTCAACCAGAACGAACTGAAATTCTAAATCATAAATAACAAATTGGTATGTTAAAAATCTAAAATGTTTTCCCTTCGGTTGGGTTGATTTTATAATACGATTATAAACAAATGCACAGTGGCGGTTCTGGTAGTATTTTTTTGGTGAGGCAACCTAAGTATCAACCCCCCCCCCCCCCCC
>NW_019100584.1:0-18342 GCF_001856785.1 Myzus persicae | reverse complement strand
TAGTCCTGAAAAGGACTTTTTGAGTAGGTATGCCTAGTCCTGAAAAGGACTTTATGAGTGGGTATGCCTAGTCCTGAAAAGGACTTTTAAGTTATGTTATGTTATGTCTAGTTCTAAAACTATTAATTAACTAAGTTAAACTACCTATTATGTTTTATATGTTAAATTTATACTCCTATCTTTTTGACTAGAATACATGTTTATAATATCATCGTAAAATGATTCAGTTTTTTTAAGTTGGTGAATCAAGGACTTTTCAATTGATAGTATTGAAAGAGAACTTAAACGAACTTGTGAAATACTATTTCGAGAACAGGTTTTAATTCTTTTGAGGCAAGAGAAACTTCTTTCATTTGATACACTAGTTGATGGTATGGTTAAAATAAGAATAAATAATTTATAAGATTCAGGTAAAATGTCTTTCAATGCATCTTGTTCAATAATTTTAACCATGTCATAGATGTGTAATAAATTTTGATATTTTACATCACTATACAAAACCTCCAATTCAACTTTTAATGTATTAATATTATAAAATATATTAGAATAAGTTGATTTCAAATTATTTAAAGCATTTACAGGAAATCTATTTGAATATTCTTTAAATTTAGTTACATCAGCTAACTGTAAAAAAAGTAATTTATTTGTATCTTGAAATCTGGTATTTAATTGCATTAGAATATTATCAATTATTTCATAAAACAATATTTTAAAACTTGATTGATTATTAGATTCATTTCTTGTAGCTTTTGGAGGTTTTGTAAGAGTAACCGCTTGATTAAATAATTTTGAAAATTCAGGTTCATTTCTTTTTTTATTTATAAGATCATATGTTATATTTATTTTTCTCAAGCAAAATTCTACATCAAATGATTTATTTTGGAGTATGTTAAATAAATTGTCAGTATATATGAATATATCACTAAATATCAGTGATAAGAAAGCAAATTCAAAAGTTTTTAAATTTTTTAAATGACCAATAGCACCACAAATAGATTCAGGTGACGATTTTGGATCTTTGCTAATACAGTCAAAAACATTTATAAACCCAGGCCACTCATTAACTATTGTGTGTAAAATTTTTGACCGTGAGGACCATCTTGTTTGAACAAATTGAGGAATTCTTTTCCCCACAATAGTATCTACAAAATTAGTACGCGAAGTGGAATTGTGAAAATAAGCAGCAATACCAGTGAGGTTAGCAAAAAATATACGACATTTAGCATTTATACTACAACCATGTTGCAGTACCAAATTTAATCTGTGAGCTAGGCAGTGTGTAAATAAAGCATTAGGTGCAACTTCCTTAACTCTAGCCTGTAAACCTGTTAAATGCCCAGACATTACACATGCCCCATCATAACATTGTCCAACTAATTTATTTTTTATATCAAACTCATGTAAAACAGAATTAACCAAATTAAATAAACCTTCAGCCGTGCGGTCTTCACTAACATTATGAAAACCCAAGAAACGCTCAACCAATTCAGATTTATCTGTAACATATCTAATTATTATTGAACATTGTGTTTTTTGACTGATATCTGTAGTATCGTCAATTTGAATAGAATAAAATTTACATTGCCTGATTTCATTTTTTATTTGGTTTATTAAAAATTCAGAAATGCATGAAATTAAATCATTTTGTATGGACTTGGACATACCTGAGAATATGTTTTTTATACTATTATAATGATTTTGTATTTCTTGAGAGCACCAAATAATATGCATATCAAATAACTCTCTAAAATTCCCTTTATTTAATGAATCACTGCTTTCATCATGACCTCTAAATGCCAACTCTTGTTTTCCCAAAAATAAAACCAAATCGATTAAGTACTTCATAAATAAACGATTCAATCTCACATTTTCATTATAATTTTTTTTAAACAAATTACCATGTTCATTAACAACATCTAGTATAGTAAAACAATTTTTTTCTAGGTTTTTTAATCCTAAATGATTATGAATATGTTCTTTTGATGATTGATGTATTTGTATACCCCTAGATAAATTTTTTAAATCATAATACCCAGTAGTATTCCACACAGACTTCATTTTACCCAACAACAAACATGGCCAACAAAATAATTTTTGTATATAATGACTTCCACATAACCAAGAGTGTTTTTGATATAAATTTGGATTAAATGACCTACAGAATACCTTACTTAGTTTCTTGTCAGGAGCCAAGGCTGACAAAATCGGAATAGGCTTACCAACTTTTAGTAGATCATTTTTAGTATCAGAATTCCAACGTCGAAACGGCGTCTCCAACAACATGACTACCACGTCTGTCACTGGATACATAACTCCAACAGTAATCAAAGTAATGTTTAACAAAAAAAACTGCAGCACTCGTAAATAATTTTAACGAACCAACGTAAGACCCAAGCGAGTAGCGACAATTTGAAGTTTGAATACAGAAATGTCAAATGACTAATGATAAATATAAAATTATTATCAACAGATATTACAACGGACAACGGTTTAATTGGGAATGTCCCGTGTCTCGACTCTCGACTGTAACAATAACAACTTTACTGATAATGTGTTTTTACGTTGAAATGCCGGCTGACCATAATATTACTGTATACCGCGTCTATTTTTAGTACATAAGGCAATGTTAGTCGAGCCTCCGATGTTCATTGCGCATGCGCAACTCTACTTATTTAAAGGTCGCGTGCATTCGCGTACATACGCTTGTGTGTGTAATAATTCATGTACACAATAGTACCATACTCCGAGGCGAAATGAACGGAGCCTCAGCTGGGACGTCATCGGAACATTGCCGCCGGTTGAAACACCAGCGTTTGTTTACGTAATAATTATTTCATTCATTTCTTATCGGTTTATCACTATTTTTTGGTAATAAACACTAAATGATAATATGATTTACCATTTACGATATAATAAAATATGATAATTCTTATTATTAAACAATAAACATGGCAAAGAAGAATTTTTTCTCAAATAAAATCATAAAAACGTTAAAAATTAATATCGAAATATATGCTATCGTTGGGCCAAAAATGATACTTTTTGCGTATTTTTTTACTTAAAATTGTAGGTTAGGCGGCGCCTAACTTGCCTCACCCCCAAAACCGCCACTGCAAATGCAAAAGTTATACGTAAATATATTAAATATAAATATGTTAATTTGTTTGGATGGTTAAATGATTTATGTTTCTTTGCCGAGTCATATAAAATCTTCATTATAATATTATAAATCATGGATGCAATACATAAAACCAACATACCTAATAATTTACAGAAACTTTTTAAAAATAAAGAACGTTTTTCTTCGAATAATATATAGTGGTAATCGGAAATATCTAACTAAAGTAAATTGGAACAATCAGTTTGAAAAAATGTAATATTTCAAAAATCTGGAATTACATTTAAAACGTAAGAGATCTATTTTACTAGATCCTTTAAATTTTGATTAATCATCGGAAAGTTAAAGTAGTGATTTTCGATTGTTATTTCAGTAGAAATGGAATTTCTATGTATCATTTCTCATTATATTTTCATCGGTAAAATACAATTAAGGAAGTTTTAAGATTGAGGGAATAAAACACAAGATAATATTACAGGAATGATACACATCATATATGTTTGCGTTTATCCTTTTTAATGTCCTATGTGACCTCGTTTTTAAGTCAAATGGCCCGTCACGTTTCGCTGACTGTAACCATTATCATAAGTATAAACATTTTTCATTCAATAATGGACATATTGTTAAAATAGTACAAACTTTTGGACATTGTTTATTATTATTAGATACACCTACAATCTACAGACTACAGTATAAACTTATTACGCATAATCAATTATGTTTACAGTTCATTTTCACCAACTTTATATACAATATAATACAATTATTATGATAAAATCTGTTTTTGATTTGTTAAATATTATATTCAGTTTTCCGCCAACGACAAATTACGTTTGAAATTCACCAACGAACATATAATATATTAATTTTAAGAAATGTCACGTCGTATTCTAATGATTGATTTACGTAACACAATACTCTGGTGTACCCATATAGTATTATGCCATTACGGTAAACGTACACAACCGTAGAACTTTAAGCTGCCGAAAGCATAATAATATAATTCACTACACGCTCTATATTGCAGTGCCTATGCCCAAGTGTGCACCTGTTGCGTTTAGCACGCGTCGCGGATAATTCCTCAACGTGTTTACAACACTGCAGTCCCTAAAATATTGTTTTATTGTAAACTATGTGCTCAAGGTGCACACAAGTCGTATACTCAGAATACGACATATAGGTAATACGCATTTATACATGAATAATTGTAAGATAAAAAAAATGTACGTATACGTTTCCGCGATTAGTTCTCTGCGAGGGAAACAGTGTGCGACACTTGATTATTATTCGTTAAAAAAAGTGTCTCATACATTTTTCCATAGTCTTCGAGGTATGAAAATATAATCGGAAACTTAATTTACGAATTTCGGGTCATCCGCTATATCGCCCGCGCATTTAAATAGTTTAAAAATGTAAACCGCCATTTATCGTCCGCCGTACGGTGACCGTACCTCCTACATTATCGTTATATGTATTATAATATACAGTATGCACATAAAGCATAACCGACGGTTAAGACGCTTTATGGTAATACATATCGAACGGACGCTATCGAGTATTGAGAAAATAACAGTGTGTGCGTGTGTGTACACGTATTATTATACGCCATTAGGCGAGGACAAGTACTCTGGCGATTGTCCAAGTTATCAATTAACCCGATCTCCTCCGGGTAATATATGCTCTATTAGGCCGACATAAACTCTCCCCCGTTTCGTGCAGAGATCCATCTGGAATCTGCTGTTTATATCGCTCGCTCGGGCGCGCGTGAAGAGAAGGAAAAAACAATCGGAAAACGTTTTGCGTGCTCGCAGTGCGGGGACTTGACGCGGAGGACATAAAATATAACGACGTCGTGGCGTATAAAAAACAAATATTCGCGTAAAATCGAAGGGTATAATAGCGAGTTTTTAAAAAAAAAAACAGTCTCTTTTATCCAAATAAATCCGACGCTGTGAACGACGCTATGCGTCATAAAATGATATCGGTTCGTTTCGAACTGCGCAGACCGGCACGACAGGAGAGCATTAATAATATCGTAACATTCGTAACCATATTATTTATTTAGCGAAAACGGAGCCGACACGACCGCATTAGTAAACGTCGTCGGCAGCCGCCATATACCCGATGACCCGTCTGAGTCTCGTCGCGGACCAAAATGGATTCGGACACAACTCTGCACTAAAAACTGTGATTAGTTGATTATAATAATATTGTGTAATAATGTTTTTACGGACATCGGTTGTGGTACTGTCAGCGTGGGATTAACATCATCGTACAGAATACAGAACACATTAAATATATATACCACATATATCTATACATATACTATACTATGTATATGTATTCAGCCGATTAATAATAATCATTTCTGCAGCGATATACAGGTACACCGAATAATATATACAACGGGGGAGCGATTTTTTTCACGAATAAGGCACCTGTCGGATTGAAAAACTAACGCTTAAAAACGAGTCGACTTCGTGAAAAAAATAATCGACGAGTGTAATATGATGTAGTAATAAAAGTAATAAGTGCCGTATAATCTGTCGTAACGATAACATTAGTAAATATCTGCACGTATATACAATAATACTGTACGTCGATATAGTTGTACCCATAAAATATAATAATGTTATTCAAGTATTATGCCTCGACCGCACACTTGCTCTCGCGGTTTGTTGTAGACAGTTGAAAAACATTCTTTCCTGAACGGTTTTATACAATATTATTATTATTATTATTGTTGCCGCGTGCGTAATATTAAAAAAAAAATCATCACATAAACTACTTATTGCACCCCTCCTACCCTAATAATATGTGCAGATCAAGGCTAATCGCATAGGCATCGACCTTATCCGAATAAAAGCAATTTGCACGAACATCAAAACGCGTTCACGCGCGCGTACTAATTATGCAACAGGTTAATATTCTACTCAATATTATTATTATTACTGTTGTTGTTATTAATTATTATTATTTAGAATATTGCCGCGAAGAGTATAACGCACGCAAATGTATTATAATATCAATATTATGTTTGCACCGATTTATTGAATCCTGTCGTACGACTCCTTCGGATAATAATCTGCATATCGCGGTAGTATACAGTTCGTTTTATATATACTATACGATTATGAGGCGTATAGGTGATTTCAATCGCCATTAATTTTTTTTTTTTTTAACTTTATTATAACTAACCGCTCATATCTTCAATTAATAAAATATTATTATAGCACACTGCGTGTAATATACCTATCATACGAGCATTCAATTAAAATGTATCATCAAAACATCACAATTCCAATAAATTAATATCGATTAAAGTATGTGTGTATACTCAAAAACTGTGCAATAAAGTGTCGATAAGAAAAGGCGCTGAAATTAGTTTTGTTGTGTAAAAATTTAGAAAAATTTACTTAAAAAGTGGCTGGTAATATAGAGAACTCTCGGAATATATTTTACACCAGCCATTTAAATGGCGTATGTCGACAAAAGAAACATGTGCTGATATCATAATATAATAGTGGTATACCTCTGTAAGTGCAACGTGGGAACGAATGCTGTGAAATAATGTGATAATGTGAAATCGTATTTATCTTTATTTTGGGAGGTTTCACGACGAAAACAAATTTGTAAAAAATTCCTTCTATTTATTTTGCCAACAAACAGTCGTATATTACATACGGCGAATTTAATGTAAACGTTATTTGGAAAAATACATCAAAGAGGCGGCCACAGGAAATGAATATAATATAGGTACATTACACACAGTACACATATGTATGTGGTTTTCGTGCAAGGTTAAATGCACTCGATACGAAAATAAAAATTATTGTAAAATATAATTTTAAGGATGGTATTTCCTTGGAAAACAAACATTCGAAATTCCAGGGACATCGCCACAGATTAAAATTATTTCTATTTATTTATCAAATGTATAACATTGACGTATATCAATAATAATTATATTTTCAAGTTTCAACTCACTACGCTATCGTTGATTTCAGATTCCAATAGATGCAGCAGAAATAAACGGTATTCAAGGATAAAAGCATTGCAAAAAAGGTAATATATTTTTTTTTAATCTGATTGATAATAATATTGTAATAATATTTGTTTGATCAAACAATATTAAATAGAAACCAATAGAGCATATGAATTACTTTTCTAACCGGGTAGCCAGAGAAAAATCATATAATATGAAATATAAATAAAAGTACCTATACTTGCTGTATTTGTTTTTGTCCGATTGATCGTTGAGTTTCGCAAGCATAATACAATTATTGCGATGATTAAAAGAGACATGGATGCGGATAATATTTTTGAAAAACACACTGTTGCCCTTGATAGATCACTATTTTACAACGCTGCACGCTATATATACCTGAACGATATATTTGAAGGAACGGAAGCGAAACTTGTGAAGATTAACTGTATGAAATACAACATTATGATTATTATTATACTATTAGGGGCTACGCGTGTTCGCACGATTTTCGCATAAGTTTACATAATTTAACGCTTCGTATAATATCACAACATCGAGTGGAAAGCTCGCGGTGTCTCGCCTGCAGCTGCGCTAAACATATTTTTATTGCATTACACGTACTGCGCAAATTATTGCAATTTACAAGCATGAAGCGATATAAGTTTGAAGTCCTCGGAAATAATATAATAATGGAATATA
The DNA here is from genome assembly GCF_001856785.1 of Myzus persicae. Lineage (NCBI taxonomy): Eukaryota > Metazoa > Arthropoda > Insecta > Hemiptera > Aphididae > Myzus > Myzus persicae. The sequence continues at coordinate 10,537 of NW_019100584.1, read as the reverse complement.
CGAAAAACACTATAGGTACCTGCAGGCACGAATCTCGTCAACGCGAACATCAGTTAGTCTTGACCCCCGAAGTGTTAACAACCGAAAAACACACTGAAATTAATTTATATTTATTCCCCTCGAAATTCGAGTTGTCGAGACTCGTCTGTATAATGAATGTAATATAAATATACATACGTAGAAACTAGTACACTGCGATGATACAAGAAATAAGGTAATATCCAATGCTCAACTTGGGGGGTGAATGCAGAAGGACGGTGCAACCCAACTAATTTTTCAGAAATTTTAGCCTACCCCCACTACATTAGTTTTAAGGAGAACGCATGGGACGCATTTATAAAAATGCGCGAAATACCATAAAATTTGTCTTATCTATGCATTATTTCATAACCGCGGATCTATAAATTAGTTAATATTGACTAATTATTACTAAGCTTTTCAATTATTTACTTTTATTATCATTTCGAAATTGATATTATTTATAAATATAATATTATGTACAATAGTTACTTATACTAATATTATTAATTTTATATTAAGTTGTATTTGTATTTTTTTTTAAATTAATTATGTATAAATATTTTTGACATGATTTCAATAGGGGTATTAGGTGATCTGAGGAGATAGCTCCTACGGCTCACTAATTTTTAACAAGTGATAGGGACGCTCTTCTTTTAAAGAAAACAGAGTCCCCCTACATTAATTTTTCCAAGTCGAACAATGGTAATATCGCAATAGGTATAATGAAATAATTATTAACATTATGTGTAACATCGACCTACCCTTTGTGTATTTATGTGATGTGCAAAAAAAATATGTTGAAAACCACCCTCATGCGCGTATTTAATACACTTTTCATTACTAGATAATGTATAATTATAATTATTATTGTGCTTGCACTATATACTAGATATCTCCTCTATGACCATTTCATTTTACGAAAATGACCAAATAAAATCTGTTTCGCTGAATGACAACGATTCGATTATTAAAGTCGACAACGTTTTCTCGTTATGCGGTGGTTATAAAACAATCAAAGGAAACTTCCCCCGACGCGTGGAAGTTAAGACGAAAAAATAATTCAAGTGTATACTCGTTGTATGTACAGTATTATATACATACATATTTATAGCTCAGAAGTGTTTTAAGGGGAAACGTACATTTTTAGTTTTTTGAGAAAGAGAGAGATGTTTAAACGATTATTGCGCCGAGAATTCAGTAAAGTTTACTTACAACACGATTATTAAATTTTTTTATTGTTATTATTCGTCCGTACAAAAAGCCGTTCCATAAATGATAATAATGACAAGCGTGATGCGCGGTTTTTAGGTTAGATTATTATTTCTCTTTTTCTTCCTTACGCGCGTCTTCTTTATGTGATTTGACTGCCGCCCACAATTTTTATGTCAATAGTTTTTCTGTCCGTTTTTATTATCATTATTTTATTCGAGAACCATTGCACAAGAGTCCGAGAAATCTTGTCGTCTCTTTTTTTATTAGTAAAATTGGAAGGGTTCGTGGAAATAAACATAAACTCTCCTCCGTTCTCTGCACACACTATATGTATAAATATATGTAAATAATACGCATAGTATAATATAGTCTTAAGGGCAAACCAAAATGAAATTGGATATTAAAAACAGACAACCTCGGAAATCTGATAGGAAATATTCGAGATTCGGAAAGAAACAACTTGCAATATTGTTGAGTCTAAAAATACATTTTGCATGATATAATATCATGTATACGTGATATTTAATGTATTCTATAGTATGTGTTGCGGTTACATAATTTTTATAAACGAATTAAATTTTCAAGACTTGAGAATCGTATAGTTTGTAGGTATTGTAATAGTCTATAGATTTTGCAATATGTTCGTAAAGTTAGTCAGTCGACTTTGGTCAATTGATTTGAAAAACATGCTGATATTTAGATATTAATTTTTAAAAAAATTGCACATTGGTATTATAATTTGCAAATCAATTTTTAATTCTTAGGCAAGCCTTTAATTTTTAATCTGCAGAAATTGTTTAGCTTTATGTTTTAATATTTATTTTAAATTCTAAAAGTCAATTTGCAAGATTTTGGTACATTTTTAATTTTTTGAATCCATCGGACAAAGTCGGGAGTCAATTTCACGAACATAAAGATTCAAATAAATTGAAAAATAAGTTGTTTGTTTCGTTAAAGTGTTACGCGTTAGTAATTAGCTGTTTACTTATGGACGTTTTTTTTTTCAGTTTAAATTAAACGCTATACACTTGCAGTAACTTCTGTAATATCGTGTCGTACCTAAACTACGACTGAAATCTAGTCAGTAACATATTTTTGTTATAGTACCCGAGATGTATTATAGCAGAAAGCTTGTGTAGAATAATGCCTCTAATAGTTTCTTTAGTACCGTCATGACCATACGATAACAACACGCCAGTGAACGGTATGCTATTAATTAATCACAATATTATAAGGTGCAGTGTCTGCTGAAATACTAGTGAACCACCTGTAATTAGTCTACGTCTTCATAAGTTATTTTATATCACAAAATATGTATTTTAATTTTTTTTGCGACTTTATCAAACCAAGCAGGTTAATAAATAATAGTAACTCTTAACCGAGTTAAGTTTAGTTTGTAGAAAACATTTTAAAAAGTTAATAGTTATCCTAATTTTTTTTTAACTCAGTTAAGTTAAAAGTTATTTGTAAACCTATAATTATCTTATTACCTTAAGTTAAGTTAAGTTATTCATTTATTTTTTAATATGCAAGCAGCTAGTTATATGATTTAAACTAATAAAAAGTAAATGTTTATTCAATATATATATCATCAATAATAATTGTATTATATATTTTATAAATGAACGCAATTGGATATGATTAAAAGTAACGTTATTTATTAAGTTTATATCAATAGAAATCAGTTAAGTCAAAAATTAAGACAATGAAAATTAAATTTTAAAAAGTTAAAATTAACCTAACTTTTATCGTGACTTTAACTCTTTAACTCGTTTATGTCCAGGCTTGGACTTAGCCGAAATTTAATTAAATGCACCTTCGTTTAATCGACATTTGAATTTCGTGCAAGCTGGTTTTGATCTTTAACTATAAGACGCAGTAATACGTTGTAGGTACACGTTTGGTTCTGGTTGTATAGATTTCGCCGAACCGCGCGAAATAATATTTCAGCAAATGGCCTATATTCGGGCTTTCAATCTCGATTTGCCATAATCTACACGTATATAGACTGCTGACCGTGAATGGTATAATTTATATACCGTATACCAGCACGTGGTAATCCCGAGTCTAAATCACTGTGACATATATTTATACATTTATGTTGAAATTCTGCCATCGATCGTCGAAATACAATATAACAATAAACTGAGACTGTAGATTTGTACAAAGGCTGTCGAATCCCGCTGTGTTGCGACACCAGTCGAAAACTTTTCATTCCGAACAATAATTATTTTTAAATCTGATTTTTGCGAATGACTGTTAAATGTAATAATGGGAAGAAGGCTATATTATTTAGTTTTAGTTCAACATTACAAGATGTAAGTTTCAGTACCTATATTACATAGGCATGATTTTAATGGAACATTGTAACTCCAACGACTATTAATTAATACTTTCTTGCATTATAATGTATGTCTATTGTATTATAGCAATGAAGTAATTAATTTTATAATTAAAAAAAAATTAAAAACATTTTTTTTTGTTTACCTCTAAAAAAACTTTGGCTGTATTATTCGTTACAATTTGCTCCCATTTTTGTGTGAATACAATATTAAAACAAATCTAGTTGGGGAGGTAGGTAGAATACAAACATTTGAAAGAAAAAATAAAGGGGATTACGAATATTATATAATGTTAGAATATCATATAATATATTATACATGATATTAAATGTTGTCAAATAAGTTGATATGTTTTGAAATCTGTACAATGACAACTAGTTTGGTCCTAAATGGAACCTATCAAGGTTTTCTGAGGGTTTGTCGTTCGTTTTGGTACAGCCGGCACTCGGTTAGAATGTGTTGTGTCGAAAGGCTGACTCTACATTGAAGGGGTTCTTCATTAAATATTATTTTATCATTTGTATCGAACATTCTAACTCTATGAAAATACTTGATGGAAATTGTTGATTGAAAATCCGACCTCCAGGAGTAAACCTCTCAGAACTTAAAATAATCCAAAACGTTGGGACAAAAAACTGTTGTATACCAAAAATCAAATAACAATAAAAACTAATGAGGTAATCTAACAAAGAACAATAATTTGGAAAAATATCAATAAAAAAAAAATATACAGGATGAAATACAAAACCAAAGTTATTGATTAGGGAAAAAATGGTGGGACACTTGGTATATAATGTAAATTATGATATTATATGTGGTGTCAGTGGAATGATTTATTTTGAAAATCAAAGTACACCACATTATGTAGTTTGCCAGTTTGGTATACCTATATAATGATATATACCTATCGTACTAGTGTGTACAATATTACATATTATTATGTTTAACGGAAATATCGGACTGGCGATGATATATTGTATATAATCTCAAAACTATACTTTATGTGAGTGACAAACACACGCGTGACACACAACACACACACACACACACACACACACACACACACACACACACACACACACACACACACACACACNCACACACACACACACACACACACACACACACACACACACACACACACACACACACACACACACACACACACACAATACACACACCAATATACATATACATAAATAATGGTACACATTTACAACTATACTGCGATGTATTATGCGAATTATATATTGAGCTATAGAAAATTATTATGCTATTATTCGGTCGCACAAATATGTTTATCCCAAAACAATTATTGTATTTTTGAGAAGCCGTCACGTCGCGCGTATAGTTGTGCGCCATTTCTCGGGCCTAGCGCCGTCGTTATTGCGTTTTATACTAACTTCGTCGACACGAATCGAGTCCAAATCGAATTTCTCGCAAGTATAATAGCTGTAGCATAATATCATAATAATGAGGCAGTGCTGTTGACGGCATAGCTGTACGGTCGTTCGGACCACGGTGGCTGGATGATGAAGTTCTCTTCGATGTAATCGGTGCGGAAACAAATTAGAAGGCTTTCCGCCACTGTGTTGGACTGACTGTGACAGAGTACGACTCCTAAAAAATATGTTTGATGACCAATTATCGGGTATTATTTTTAAATTTATTTGTTTTCAATACAGAGAATATAGAATTTTAACGCAGTTTACAAGCGATAATAGCATTGTATTTTAAAAACATTGTATTTCCTCTTTTTTTCTGTCGTGTACTTGTATTAAAATATTATATACGAGTATACGGTAATAATTATATTACTACGATGTTTCTGTCGTTGACCGAAACCGTTCAGTTCGTTCGAGTGCGTTATAAAGCAAAATAATTATTATTTCCGACACTATGTTATACTCTGCACATATACACATTATTGTATAAGTGCCTACTGCCTTTGTAATAGATTTATAAAGCGCGAGCTCAATAAACCAGACGTGTCTTGTATAGTGATGACGATATTACCATATTACATATTATTCGAATTGTGGGACCTGAACAAAAACATAATAATTACGTGTGATGTTGTGCTTGTACGGACTGTGGTTATATTTAACAAGTACAAATTATAATATTACAGCAATCATAGAAATTTTCGTCTGTTATAGCTACAAAATGTATATTTTACAGTAGGTGCTGAAACAAGGTACGCCGTGCAATATAGGTATACGCGTATAACAATACATTATTATACATCTCGATCCTTTGAATGGGATTCATTATAAATTCTGTATATTATAATAATTTATAAGTAGTAAATTTATTCAAATTATGTAAACCGTACGAATCACATCTCTGAAAATTCCGAGCGATTATCATTTTATATATTTTCATAACTAAAGCCGCAGTCCTTAAAATTGTATTACGTCTCCATGTTGGAATAAATAAAAAAAAAAATGTTGTAAAATAGTTTATGCATTTTCCCAGTGAAAGCTGTTACAGCGATGTGCCTGCAGTGATTATTTTTTTAGCACGTCTGCAATCTCCGACAGTGTAAAATGATGGCACCTAGTAGTGAGTTATGATTTAAAAAATCGTTTGTATATAACAATGGGACATTCAATCCTGTACACATTTTAATCAACAAGTCTTGTGGATTTAAAAAGCAAACTCTTCTCGCGATGGACTTTATCTAATATCAGAAGTATGGACTTATGGTAGTCGGTACTATATCGGTTATTAGTTTATCATAATTAATTTGAAAATTCGTTAAAAAGCTATCGGTTACTCTAAAAAACGATTCACAATAATACAAGTCCAGTTCAATAAAATCATACATAGCGTTTCTTGTTTTCAAACCTTAAATTAAAAGGGTTCCGAGTAAGATTAAATAGAGTTATGAATTTTACAGTATTAAATTAATAAAAACAGTGTTATCTATAAATCTGTTTAATACGTACTCATATGGTACATAATATTACCTGTCAGATAAAATAATAATGAGCCTTTTGGAACGGTTTTATTTTAACCTTAATACAGTTCAAGTCTTATATAGTAACCTCACATATTGTGTAACGAACAAAATTTGAATAATTTTCCAGAACTTCGTTAAATCGATATAATAATGTATTAATAAAATAATATGTTTCTATGACAATCGAATTCTGACGCAATTCTTTTTTTCAAGCTCCAACCATTTAACAATATAAAAAGATTGTACAGTTTATATTATTATATTGTATAGGTTTTAATAACATTATAGTATACCTGCATGGGGTTTGGGATGTAGCAGTTTATATACATATAGTGAGCAGACCACTTATATATAGAATTTTATAGTCTGACTTTTTTGGGATGTTAATTTTTCACCGTCGTAACTTTAAGGGTTTCCACAAAAAATTTAATAAACAATTTAATGTTTTTCTCTTGGTGACTTTTATGAGTTGTGGACAACACGTGTTTTTTCTATTTTTTTTTTTTTGTACCCCCGGCCTTTAATAACTCGTGCATTGTTATTTTATTGTTGAATTTTTAAATTTAAAACTTTACAGGAAAATTACGGTATACAATAATATTAAAACAAACGCACAGACAGTAAATTTTAAATCATATGTGTCTAACAGTAGGTTTATGCTCCAAGTTTAAACTGATTAGCACTGTATAAGTTCAAATGTTCTAAAATTCAAATATTACATTTGATAAAATATACATACAATATAAATTAAACTTTGTGTATGAAATAAAAATGTTGAACAAAATACTCGTTAATTTAATTTAGAGCTACGGCCCGCAGCAGTGACTTGCTGCGTGATTAATGAGTAGTAAAATACGGTTTTAATACATTTTATATTCTCGTGCATAAAACGCATGATGTATATATATATTAATCTATGTATAAAATACATTCCTTTACATTAAAATAATACTCACACTAATGATGTAATTAAAGGGTTGGTCTGAGGAGGGTTTTTACGGACAAACGATTGTATGATAGAGTGCAACGAAATCGGTCAATAAATCTCCCCTCTCGTCTAATTACGCCATCCAATCTTACAAATTCAGATATCGCTTATATAAGGAAATTTTCTATTCCAAAAATATAGAATATACACAAAGGATTCCATAAATTCAACAAGGACGATAACTAAACAAGATTAGTCTTGTTTGATGTGCTAAAAAATAATATATTCGTTAAAATTGTTATATTATGCATATACGATCAAATATACGAGTTAAAAATATAATAAAACTAAATAGAAGTGTTATTATACTAATTAACGTCATACTGACGAACAATGTTGTAGAATTTTCCGTTGAGCTACAACATCGAAAAAATAATCTTAAATCTGAACGATAATATTATCAATATGTATACTGCGCATGTGCACTCTAGTAAGTTCACTATCAAAGAGTGTACGCTTTTAATTTGACAGATTGATTATTTCATCGCAAAGAAGCCGGGTCAAAATATTTGACAGCTTTTATTAACCGTGGCTATCAAAACGAGTGAATTTTATCGCATTATGATTTTGTCAATAAATATAGCAAACATAATATTTTATTTTTAATAAAATAAATAACAAAAATTCTGATTCGGTTTACAATATAAGTATATAACATAATTTTAGGTTTACGCACGACCAACGGTGAATACTTTAACTTTTCACATTTTGTGTAATTCTTCGGAAGTCTTTAACGAAAATATGTAGGTAATCGGGTAAAAACTTTTGACACTCGAGCGAAAAGTTTTGAAAAATAAATTTGAATAATATCATTTTACATTGTACGGCGTTTGAAGTTTACCGCTACAGTCGATTACGTATCCTGTATGCACCATCCCCCCACCACAATAGTTTTTTTGGAAGGACGTATTATACTGTAGATAGTACTAATAAGACTATTACAGATAATTCGATATTAAGTACTATCGTCATGGATGATACCCACATATTATTGTAGATGAACTTCATTGGTGGAATGATATTTTATGGGTGTATCAATAAATATTTGTAGGTGTAAATATTACAGTGCTCGGTATCTATATTATCATATAATATTATAGTACGATAATATAACAATCATTCCTAAAATTTGAATGCAATTTTAAAAAAAGCAATCTGATAATCTGATTGTAAGCAAAATTGTATTTGAAATGTACCCTGTGGAATTCATTTGATTGCATGATAAATTACGCATTGCGTCTAGTTTCATCATTAATGATTTCCCGCAAAAATTCAAACAACGAGTAAATAAATGATTGAATATTTTCTTAAATAAACGTGACTAATTGATTAGGTTATCATATTAGACGAGTATCTGCGGCGCACACAAACTATAATATATACGTAGTGTCGACGAGGTAGCGAGAAACATTTAGAATACATTTTAGCATTTTACTACATCTAGTTTAATGCTCATAAAAGTTGTCAAATTTGTTTCGTGAAATTCAAACACGATTTGGAGTCCAACAGTAGTACATCCATCCAAAAGTTGAAATGTACACAAAGTGGGTGGTTGCCGTGCACCGAATGCCTGATATGTATCAATGACCTATACAGGTATTAGAATTACCATAACTTTTGTGATATGTGAATCGATTTCGATGTTCTTTGAAAAATGTTAATACTAATATAATATCTTACTTAAATGCACATAATATGCAAACGCGATGCGCAAACGCATTTATTTTCCATGCATATAAAATGAACGTCGCTCATCGCTATTATACACATTATAGTATACCTACGAAGATGGTATGTTTGGACTTTTGACACCCAACAGTTTTATTGACATCTGACAATATACCTACTATTCCACACCACACCCGTTTATTTATTTTGATCGCAAACAATAATTGACATACAAACAAGACACGTTGGTTTTTCCGATATTGTAATTTGTAAGTGAGTTATGAGTACAGGTATGTCAAGTATAAATATTTGCCAGTGCTCGTAATTCACCTAAAACTTAAAATATCATAGAAAACCAACCGGAGAACACAGATTACGTTCTCACTTAAAAAGAAAAATTCCAAAAATGTCTATTTTGAACACGGGATGGCTGGTGTGACGTGTTGCTGCCCCCCCCCCCCACAAATTTTTGAATTTTGGAGGGAAAGGGAGGTCGTGCGAATTCCCAAAATCGGCTTGCGAGTTTGTGCGAATTACGTACTAAATATCTGCATATTTTGCTTATAGATTTTCCTTTGAGGAGGGGGTAGGGCTGGCCAAACGTACGTCTAATAGTCTGGCAATAGGTCAATTAACTCTAATGTCAAAACTAACAGCACACTGTCGAAACTATTGTAATAGTGTGGAACACAAGTACAGTTCTTATATTTTTATTACAAAAAATTAACCGTTGAAATATTTTGTTAATCCTGCAACGATGCCAAGGACGGCAACGGACTACTCAACGTAGTTAAGATAAGAATTATTTTTAATTTTTAATTCTATCAAAAACAACTTTGCAGGAGAAAACCATAAAAAAGTAGAAAAACCGGTCAAAAAAGCAAAAATAATCAGAAAAACTGGAAATAAGCATGAAAAAATGGCGAAAAAAAGCACTGTCAAACTTCGTGGTTGAACGTGTTGTAACATGATATACACTTCTATAGCACTGAGCTATATTTTAAGTCAATCCTTAAAATAAGCAAATGCTTTAAGTCCCAATAGTAATCGTCCGGCCTGCTAGACGTACGCCCTAATCTTGATCACTTGTTCCGTGTATTCTTGCTGCCAGCTAAAATATTATAATTTTTTTCCATTTTGTAATAACGCAAAAATAAAAGAATAAAATAAATTAAAAGAATAAAATAAAATTATAGACGATCACCGTAAATGTTAGTACGACGCCTGCCGACACTAATATTCAAGATGATCTAAATTTACGTTACTACCTTCCTCCTGATCGTCGGAGGGTTCTCGAGATCGTGTGTTCGAGAATTTGATCAAATACACTTCTATGGTGTA
>NW_019100583.1:34528-39985 GCF_001856785.1 Myzus persicae | reverse complement strand
ATAAATAAATGTGTTAAATAATACTTTAAATTTGTGTTCATTATTTATTAACAAACAATCCAGTTCCTTTGATATATTGGTATTGAATTAAACTACACTATACGTACATTTGTCATTCAGTTATGTGAATTATTAACAACACTTAATACTAAAATCAATTTCATTGTATTATTCAATTACAATTTACAATAATTATATTACAGAAAGGTTTAGTATGTTGTATAGAAATATATAATCATCATACCCATACTATAAAATCTGCTGAAAGTCTAAGATTCATTCCGGCTGATGATGATGTAAAAAATATGTTTAATGAGTACTTTGATAGTGGAATGGGTATATCAGAATCTCAAAGATATCATGAACAATTATTAGATTTAAAAGAGGATTTCACATTGGAACATTTTGCAAATGGAGGCATTAATCCATGTTATCGTACAGTTCGTAATTGGCACGATACTTGGAGAAGTTTGAATTTAGGTCCACGTAGCGGTGATGGATTAATTGAGGTAAATATTAAATTATTTCAGTAAAAAATATTATACATAATATTTTATACAGGCAATACAAATAAAGTAGGGTTAATATATAATTAAAGTAGTTATATTATTTTAATTTGAAAATAGAAACTCAAAGAAAAACAAGAAATATACAGTAAAAATGGTATTACTGTTTTATTCAAAGAAAATCCATTTGCGGTTATTATTATAACACCCATTATGAGAAGGGCTCATCAAATGAAAGAGGCAAAAGAAATCATATTTGTTGACAGCACAAGTGCATGTGATCCATTGAACCATTCAATAACATTTGTTATGTGCCCAAGTTCTGCAGGGGCAGTGCCTTTAGCAATCATTTTAACAAAAGGTCAAACATATGAGTTTTATTGTCAATGATTTAAATTAATAAATGAAGCTGTTCTTGAAAGTTTTTGTGGTCAGAGATATCCAAATTTATTTCTCACTGATCAAAGTCAGGCTGAAATTAATGCCATCAATAGTGTTTATCCAAAAAGCATTACACTACTTTGTGCATTCCACGTCTTACAAGCAGTTTGGCGTTGGTTGTGGGATTCCGCTCTTAATATTCCTATAGAAAAACGTAAACCATTAATGAAATTATTTCAAAATATTTTATATGCAGATAGTATTATTGATGCAGAAAATGCATATAAAAAAGGATGTGCAAATGAAGAGTTTCCTCAATGGACAAAATATTTGCATAATTATTGGACGTATAAAGAAAAATGGTGTATATGTTTTAGGGACAGTTTTTCTAGAGGCCATGTGACTAACAACTATTGTGAAGTGGCAGTTAGACTTTATAAAGATCACGTTTTAGGTAGGGTAAAAGCGTACAATGTATTAGCCTTAATAGATTTAACAAGCACAGCTTTAGAAAATTATTATAAAAGAAGATTAAGAGAATTTGCAAACAGTAGAACTTCCTCAATAAGATTAATGATACAAAAAATGATGAAAAAAGTTACATATTTAAAAAAAGACATGATAGTACAAGAAAATGATAATGAATTTTTAGTGCCAAGTGAACAAGAAAAAAATTTATTGTATTATGTTGATATTAAATGTGGACTTTGTTCATGTTCTGCTGCCTTGGCTGGAAAGTTTTGTAAGCACCAGTATGCTATTTTTCAATTTTTTAATATTAAAACTGAAAATTTTCTTTCTATAACACCTGCAGACCGTTTTAATATTGCTAAAATTGCTTTTGGGGAACAAGCCTTAGATAAATCCTTTTATGACCCATTTATGATAGAAAACCCAGAAATAGAACAAACAAATTTTACAGAAACGAATGATACTACTATTAATGCAACTATTTATAATGATACAAATGTACAAGAATTAAATTTAATAGAACCCATGCCAAGTACCAGTAATGAATCAAATGAAAAAAGCAAATTTGAAAATGTATTAAACTTATTAAACCTCTGTAATACTACTTATGGATCGTCAACAACAGGAATAAAAAAGTTAGAGCAAAGGCTTAAAAAAGTTAAAAGCAATGGGCAATGGGAAAATTTTTTACATACAGCAGGGAATTGTCTACCATTGAGAAATAGAGATGGTGCAACTATTAAGGTTCAACCTACCACAATAGCTCGACGAAGGGTAGGTATAACAAAAGGCAGTAAACGGTTATTAGCTGGTAGACCTCCACTAGGAGAAAATGCTACTAAAAAACGAAAAAGAAATTTGAACCTTAATATTAATTCTAATCAGCCTAATGCTAAAAGTCATGGTTCATTGTAAATATTTGATTTATTTTTTATTATTTATTTAACTGTAATAATATGTACCTACCTCTACACATTTTTTTTTTTAAATTTTAAAAGTGACTGTATGTACACGTAATTTGAATTATTATTTTGAACTTATTATTTATTATTTTTAATTACATTATTTGAATTTTAAAACTGACTTTATACACGTAATTTGAATTTTAACTTTAAGAACTTATAATTTATCATTGTTAATTACATTATTTGAATTTTAAAACTGACCATATGTACCTCTATTTGTAATTTGACTTTACCTTCATCAGTTTTGTTTTGTAAAATAATTGTGGATTCCAATCAAGTATTCCAAATGGGTAGCATTCTTAAGTCTTAATTACATGAATAAAATTAATTAATTAAACAATATAAAATACTTACTAACACATAATTCGCTGCCCATTTGGAACACTTGAACGAACGTTCCAATGTAAATAATTAAGTTTACCAAACTCAGCAACCCACACATTAATATCTTCCATAGATTTGGCATCACATCTTAAAATAATATTAACCTTGTCTTCTTTGACTATTTCATATTTAAATGAAGCTGGATAAATCATATTTTTATGTTTGTATTAAATAAATCAAAAATATTCAAAATAATAAAGACATAAAGTTAAAAAACTCAGAATTCAAAATTTGATAACATTGAATATTGATAATGTTAAAATGTTATCAGTGTTATCACAAACGTAATAGAGCCAATGAGAGCTCTCGATTTCCCATGGGTCTCTAGCAATGTATGGTATGCTTATATGCTGCCGGTTCCGTAATGCTGTCTGATGTCTGTCGCATTCGCATATATAGCACGCTACGTTGTGCCTTTCTTTTTTAACCGTGTGCGTCCTTTTTATTACGGTTTTTCGCCACGCTTTTGGGTGCGTTGTTGTTTTGTGCGTACGGTCGTCACTTTTCACGCGCGATACTACGAGCCGTTGATACATTCCTTTTTTGCTCTAATATCGTCGCTGTGTTAAGATCGTGGACTTACATAGTCGTTGTTGTATGCCGTGTCGCCGCAATTNCGTCGCTGTGTTAAACTCGTGGACTTACATAGTCGTTGTCGTATGCCGTGTCGCCGCAATCCGGTGTTCGTTTGTACCCACGTGACTATGTATATTTTGTCCGTTCGTTCCGATCGCATCTATGTTTTTACCTGTCCGGCGCATTGTTAAATCGTCTCAATTGCACGGACAGGGATCGTCCAGAGATCGCGGACTTACATAGTCGTTGTATGCCGTGTCGCCGCAATTCGGTGTTCGTTTGTACCCACGTGGCTACGTACATTATGCCCGTCCGTTCCGGTCGTACCCATGTTTTTACTTTTCCGGCGCATTGTTAAATCGTGTCAATTGCACGGAAAGGACCCGTCCATTGGGATATCATTCTCTGTCAGCCAACGGAGAAGTACGTCGTGTGGAGCAAAGTACCAGTCATCTACCAGGTCAGACGTATCACCCCCATATCGTTATCACTAGTTGTTAACACGACGATTGTTATTAGCGTCGCGTGTGTTTTCTTTTGTATTATCAATCGATACCCATTAGTATTATATGTATCATTTTTTTTTGTATGATCACGCATCTGAAGCGTATTGTTATATTATTATTACGTTTGTATTATTATATGTATTGTGCGCCAAGCGCCTTAAAAGGACGAGTTGTTATTATTGAATTAATAAGGTCACCTTCCCGAAATCTGCGCGAGTCGGAATAGTCCACTGCCAATATACTGCGTAAGAACTATCCGGCGCAATCAACTACTCTTAACATTCAAAAGCTTAACACTACCGAAACGGTGGCGGCGAGAAGAGTAGGTTCGACATAGTACATACATTGTAAAACCAATACATTCATCGCTTCGCTAAGAATCTAAAATGTAAAGATTGAATAGTAAAGTCGAATAGTGTACTAAAGAATAATAATAATATAGAAACACAAACATAACATGGTCTGAAACTCAGTCTCTGAATAACATAATTCTTATTAAACATGGTTATAGTTTTAGCTATAGTTATAGTTAATAGTTATTGGTTACTCGATATTGTGTTAAGTCCGGCCGTTATTTGTTTTAGCATTATTTGTTTGTTATTTTTAATAATTAATTTACTGCTGCCCCGAGACCATAGAACAAGGACAGTATGACCCTCACGGCTGCACTGTATATTGAAAGCTATTTTAGAATAGGAATTTGTATTTATTGGTTGAAATAGAACCGATTAATTATATAATTATGATGGAGTAAAATGTTTCATACATCATAAATCATCAAACCAAAAATTATAATTATTACCTCTTGCTTACCTACTTCATACTAATATACTAATATATAAATACAAAACGAAACGGTGGCGGCGGAACGTCCGTCGGCGAAATGGTGGCGGCGAGTTGTCCTAGACCCGTACTATGTATGTTTTTTTAATTTTTTTTTTTTTGTGTCTGTCATCAGTCATCACGATTTCGGACAGTAAAAGTGCTTCAATTATCTTCAATAGTAGCTTTTTTGATTCTCTGCACAGAAAATAAATATTAGGTATAAATGAATAATAATTGTCGGCCAGTTGACTCCAAAAATTATATTAATGTTTTATGTTATTATTAAAAATAATAAATTTCTTACGGCTCACATCAGATCAATGAGCTATTATTATTATTTACTTATCTATTATATATTTAATACCACTTCCATAATAATAAATCTAATATATTTTATTGAAGAAATTTTATGCAGATCGCACTCGTAGCTGACGCTGTCGTTCAGTAACGAAATATAATCATGAAGTAAATGATTCTACGACTATTGCCTTGTTTACAAAGCAACAATTCAAATAGATTAATAATAGCGAGTAGCGACCTATTACCTATACTGCCCTATAGAAATAGTTTATTGGAGAATGATGCGAGTCGTAAATTTCTTGCGATAAGAATATTTTGACTGTTTCGAGAATTATAAATATTTATCCAATACGGGTATTTTATAAAGTGGTAGTACGTGCATACAAGGAAAAGTTTAGTTATGCGTTTTTGATCGTTCGACCGTTAGTTAATTTTAAACTATATTTCATATAAATATTTTGTTCACGGGAAAAAACGATGTCCGCGCGTGCTTACATAAATCGGAGTCTAAGAATTTTTTTTTGAGATATTCTGGGGGGGGGG
>NW_019100583.1:4703-34503 GCF_001856785.1 Myzus persicae | reverse complement strand
CCCCCCCCCCCGTAAATACGCCACTGCTCACTTGTAACCTACTGAACAGCTCAGCGACATCCACTTTCCCGCCTATTTTTCCTATTAAATTTTAATCGTGGTCT
Organism: Myzus persicae; assembly: GCF_001856785.1. Taxonomy (NCBI): domain Eukaryota; kingdom Metazoa; phylum Arthropoda; class Insecta; order Hemiptera; family Aphididae; genus Myzus; species Myzus persicae. The sequence goes on along the minus strand of NW_019100583.1, from coordinate 34,399 downwards.
AAGAAAAAAATCCGGTACCCATAATCTATATACATACAATACATTAATCATGAAAATATTGACCAATGTTTAATAATATTTTAGAATTTGAGAAAATACATAATATAATAATTAAATTAATTATTTTATACCGTACATTGTAAGAACGGCCCTTATAGTTTCTTCGTGTTATGTTACACCTACTGATGTCAAAACGAATATTTAGAGCAGCAATATTGGCCATAGAAATAAAATAAAAATATGAGACACTAAATTGGTTTTTCATACATAGTACCATTGATTATAAATCCTATATTAGTAGCCAGCACCTGGTGTCCTGGTTAGCAAACAAAACTTGATTTTTTTTATAAGGATTATGCATATCTGTATGCATAAATAAGTTACCTTACTAATTATAATATAAATATAATATAAGTATAGTGAAACAAATAAATTTAACTGTGTAAAATGCATGACGTATTGATGATGTTAATAAGCGTTTTTTTTTTCATTATTATAGTAACTATAATAGTATAATGTTTTATATCTGCAAAAGTGTAATAGCCAGTAGGTGTGACTCAACCCAAAAATAAAAATGTAGTTTACAGTTTAGAGCATTATTATGCAATTTATAAATTATCAGAATTATATTTTTAATATCTGTCAAGTTATTTGAGTTACATTTTGATAAAGATTTTCTAGTGATAAAATTAAACAAATATTTAAAAAATTAAATTTTGGTTTGAGATGACTATTACTGTACCTTAAATAGAGTTCATTCATTTCTGCCACTAAGGTTTGTAACATTGAACAACTATCTATCGTCAGTGATGTTGATATTAAAATATCTATAACTCTACGCATAACTAAATAAAGTTCCCAAACTGGTTCTTCTGGTGGTATAAAGTCACCAACCAGTAAACAAAAATATCTAATTAATGTCTACATCTCCGAAGCGGATTGTCTAATATTCCCTTGATTAATGTTGTCTAAAGTAAGTGAGCAAGGTTTATTATTTTCAGGCTCAAAATCAAAACCATAAATTCTATCATTCAATACTTGTAAAGTAAAAAGTTTTAACTCCTTAGTATAATAAAGTAAAATAAACTTCATGATGTATTTAGAACAACCTTCAAGCATATCGTGCATGACATCAACTCCTACTTGATCAAATAATCTGAAATTATTTACATCAAACCAAACACATTTATCTTTTATACCTATGATAGATACATCATTCTGTAACAAATGAACATTATACTGTTCAGTAAATCTCAATAAAGCATTATCCTCATAACATTGAACCCTCATAACTTCCTTCTTAATTGTACAAATCCTACACGAATAATGGGATGAGAAACTTTCAGTAAATCCAGTGACAGAATGGAGTCCTAAATTATCACCAAAAATAAGCCCCAACTCAAAATATAATTTTCCTTTAAACTCTGGAGTATCAATTTCAATTCCATATTCTTGCAAAAAATTTAATTCATCTATCAATGGTTCAAAAATAATTGCATTGCCAAATTTGACTCTGTCTGATGAATGAAAAAGCTGGGCAATAAAATTATTAGATAAAACTGTTGAACAATATGGTGGAAGACATGGCACTGACACATAAACACCTCCTAATTTATGGATACCAGAATGGCTCCCAAGTGCATTGCCAATTTCAAAATCGTCAAAAACATAATAAGTGGTAATACAATCCGTTCATTGTGATTTTAAAGTTTTTATATATTCCAAAGTTTCTAAGACAACATTTTCAACTGAAAAAAAATTTTCTTAGAACAATTCGTTGTGGTATAAATTGTTGTGTACAGTTAGAGGGTTCTAAAATGGACATGCCACCTCTAATGACTTTGTTTAATCTCTGCCCTATTACTATTTCTTTTATTTCTATATAAGTTCCCTGCTTAGTAAAATAAGAAAATCGTTTAAGTTCAGTTTTAAAATCTGTTCAAGCCTCATTTTTTATATAATTTGCTATATTAATAAAGGAACTAAAACATTTAACTGAAATTTGGTCTCTTGACAACATTTTCTCGGCACTATTTTGTATATAACTAGCAACACCCTCAGTAAGACAGTTTCCATGCCATCAATAATAATTTGAATGGTGTTTCTGGGAATTAAGGGGTTTACATATAAACATGAAAGAAACGTAGACAGTGTTTGCTTTAATATTTTGGATGGTTCTACTTCTACACAGAATTAACTATGACTACTCATATTGGTGGGAGTTGTAGGCTCTACAGAGGGATTATTTTCAAAGAATAACTGTATAGTAGAAGATTGAATTATATCTGTAGAATGTCTTAATAAATACTTTGAATAAGAATTTTTTAATTAAAATAATCTTGAACATTCTCCTTCAGCACATTGATAACAATTAAAATTATGATTAGAATGTTGTAAATGGAAGTGTGAAAAAATAATCTTAACACTAAGATACGTGTTTTTACAAATACAACAAGTAAACATATTTTAAGTTCAAAGATACTTATATATTAAGAGAAAAAAAAGTAATGACTTATGTAATTAAGATTTTAATAATATTAACAAAAATTAAATATTTTCATATTTCTTTCAAAACATACAATGATGAAATATGTTAAATTGTTATTCCCATATCAGAGAAAAAAGCATTGACGGTAGTAAAATTTTATCTAAAGGAGTATGCAATTTGTATAGACCTTTTTGTATACAATTCCAAATAGCCTCACTTTCTATAGGATATTCTGCGTTAAGTATAATTATGATTTTAAAACAACAATCAACTGATGCTGTTATTGAGTTTAAACGATAAAAAGTATTATCAACTACAACTAAATAAGTATAAATTTCTTTAAGAGATGGACCAACTATAATAATAAATGGTTCTAAAGTTTTGCCAAACCCTGCTAATTTCTCTCTTCTTTTGGAAATAGTTTCTTCTATATCAGCATTACTGAACAAATGAGTAATAAATCCATATCTCATTTCCACTTTTGATGGCCTCCATCGGGTTTTGGTTCTTTTTCCCTTTGTAATCGAGACACCAATAAGAAAAGGAAGACACAAAAAGGCTGCAATAAAAGATTCTTCGTTTTCTGTAAAGAATACAAAATGACTATTAAGTATACAACCTTTTATTAAATTATATTAAATTTGAGCTTAAATAAAAACTAATTTATTGTACAGTTACAGAGTACAACTTTTACATAATTTTGTATCTGATGGTTATTTATGGATTAATAGTAATACAACTAATAGCTACTATACATACCTTCAGTTCCCAATTTAATATATACCTTTAAAAGCTCATTGGTTGTCAACTCTTTGGATTTTTTAATTTTTTCTTTTGCTAAATCAAAAATCCTGTTCTTTGATAATGGTAAATTTTGAAATAATTTATCACTTGATTCTGGATATGTAACATCAAAATCTTGTAAAATCTGAAATATCACAAGTTGAATTCATACATATCCATTAGTTTAATATATTTCATACTTACAAGTAAATAACCTGTTGGTTTTTTTAAACATGGATACTCGGCCATATATTCTGATATTGTTTGTCCATCTTTAGACATAAGTTTTATTAAACGTGTATTAGTAGTAGCAATTCAGTGTTTCTCAACAAGATCCCACGGATCACTGGAATTACGTAACCACATCAAATTTTCTTCAACAGTTATTGGGTTATTTTCTTCTCTTTCATTTACTAAACGTGCTGTGATCGGAGACGCATAACCAGAAGATGATGAAGATGTAGAACTACGTCTAGATGAGTTTATGAGTCCAGACTTCCGATAATCCCTCTTTCGGTCATACAGCCAATCGAGAAGTTTTCCTTTTGCCAACCTCTTTAATTCTGGATCATAAGATATATATGGAATAAAATAAGTGGCTGAATGTTCTCTAGGGAATATGGCAACGATTTGAAATGCTAATTCACGCAATCTAGAAGTCACGCCTATGCACATCATCTTTTAGTTCTTTGTTTATAATGATATTGCACAATCTTTTGCGTACAATGCTTTCCAAGGTTCACTCAGTTGGTAAGTTGCTAGCAAAGCTCTACTTTCGTTAGCACTATTGAGCAAATCTAATAACTAATAGGAAAAAGAATAAACAGAATTATCATTTATTGGAAAGTATACATTTTTAATGTACAAAAGTATAATCCAAAATGAGAAAGTTCATCGGAATTCCAAACATTTTCATTGGTTACATAAGTTTAAATTTTAAATTAAAGTCTTACGTAATTATATAAAGTTTAAAGTATTGAAGATTATTTAAATAATCATCTGATATTAACTTGATTAAATGAGTATACATTGTATACTTCATAATTTTGATTTAAATAGACTACCACTGTACACAATAAATTAAACAATGTACCTGTAAATAGGATATGTGACTCGCTTGTACACGAGGTATTTACCGAATCTAGACAAAAATGTGATTTATCAAAATTATGGACAGGGCCCACTTGCATTTAGTGATTTATTAATACCTGCCAAAGCCAGTAACATTAAGCTAAATAACTAATAAGCAAACAGCATTAGCACTTCTTTTAAATTAATTTTAAACCACCATAACCTTTACCTAAATTATAAAATGAAACTTACCTTCAAATACAGCAATGTACTGCTGTAGGTCCCATGCTGTCAAAAAATCTTTTACGTCTTCATCTGCCATTTTAAAAACAAGTACGTACAATGGGTATAATGTATAAAGTCAGAACGCGAAATGAATACGAGTCACGAATTGACACACCGAATACTGATTCACATTAAAAACTGTACTGGTTACTGGATAAATCCGTAGTTCTAACAAAATATTACTTTTATATCTTATTATGTTTACAGAACTTCTTGTAATCATCAGTTATCATAATGGTAAAACCAACCAAAATACCAATGACGCGTACTAAATATAGAGTTGTTTTCTCTTAATATTTGTTGCTCTAGCTATACGCTTTGTAGTAAACACATTGTGTATTTTGGTTATAAATAATAATTTCCACTTGGTAATTTTTACAGAATATTCAACTATACCAACAAATATGATTTGTTAGAGACACCAAATATTCTGGTAAAAGCATTTAATTGTAGTATGCACAATCCAAGTTGCATCAATTACAAAACAAGTTGTAATCGTAACTAAAGTGCAATTATTGTAATATCTTTAAAGATGATATAACAGGGTTTATTTTAGATTTTAAATGGAATAAAAAAGTTGTTAATGCATGAAGATAATTTTTCTCAAATCCAAGATGATGAAGAATTGATAAGTTGAATGTCGCCATTAAAAAAATCAAAGTTCTAATATGAAAGAAGCAAAAGACAATATTATTTAATATATTTTAGGCTATATTATAAGACAAATAATAATAATACTTGAATGTGAGTCGTGTAAACAATGTCTTTTTAAAGACGTTACAGATCACGACTACTGTAATGTACATTCGTATACACAATTTACAGAGTTAAATAATAATGGTGGTTTGATCAATGGATCAGAAAGTACAAATAAAATTATTCGCAAAGCTGTAAATTATCTATTAATATTCACATCAAATTTAAAAACCCTTAATGTACAGATTATAGAAACTAGAATTATGTGTAACTGTATTTATAAATTTTCTTTGTATACATCCATTTTCCCAAACATAACATTACTCGAAAAACTACATAAAATTACTGAAATTACAATTTTAATAAAAATGTTTTTCAGTTTTAAGACTCTCAGACTTAAGTCATATGGAAAAATGTTTTCTTGTAACTACTTAAATTCCGATAGAAAAGGGCACAAACTCAATAAACTTGTTTTATTTTCACACCAGTAATGATAATATATTAAATTATGTATTCGTTAATGCAATATGATTTATTTGTATCAAATTGTATTTTGTCCTCATTTCGTTTTTTTTTTAAATTTTATAATATTACCTACCTTGAGTAGGTATTAAGTTGTCTCCACTATGCATGAGTCACATATATACAATATACGAATATACCTATTACTAAATTTATCAAGTTCATTATCTTTCCTTTAGGTTAAGGAATGTTAGGTATATGTACTAGCAATCTAAAATAAAACATTTAAATTGTAATGTCACGCTTGGAATATTTATGTTGAAGATTGCAGAGTATACTGTATACACCATTACATTTTCTTAGATTTCAGATTATGAGTAGAGCGATGAATGTATTATTTTTACAATTATGTGTGTTTTTTACTTTGTACATTTTTAATTGGTAAGGTAAGTAATAATAATGAAAAAAATCTAAATTTTTAAAAATTCCAAAGAGGTGAATAGGATAATAATAATAACGTGACTCAGTTAAAATGAGTAGAGGGAATTAAATTAGCTTTAATATAAGACAAATGAGAACAGATACAATATCACAAGGCTGGGCAAGTTAATGATATTTTTTAACTCAGTTAATTTAAGTTAAATTAAAATCTAAATCAAGTTAATAGTTAAAAGTTATTTCAAAATGTTCTATCAATTAAACTAAGTTAAGAGTTAACTAAAATTTAATATTAACTTTTTAACTCAAGTTAAGTTAAAAAAAGTTTTTTTGTTTTCATATAGGAAAAATTAAAATATTCGTACCCAAAATTGTTCATGTTATTACACCAAAGAACTATTATTATTTTATGTGTTCAAAAAGCTAACAGTACTATACGGAAAATGTAGACTGATACCAGATTGTACAAACTCGAAAAAGGTCGCGTTAGTTTAATCTAACCACGTCTTTATATTTTAGTCGAAGTCGAAGTATAGGCGAGTACAATAGGTACTGAGTAGCGTATTTATTTTTATACTCATACAGTGATTACTGAATACTGAATACTTATTAGTAGTTATTACTAATACACGATAATTAGCGGTAGGCCTGTATGGGTTGTTAGATTATCAATAAGACAAGAACACGAACCGCGATTAAAGATATTTTTCATTTTTTCATCGTGAGTCGTGACACGGACTAATTTTAATATTATAATAAAACCTGGAAATGACAGTATTAGTAGTTGTAACAGATATGTAATAATATGTATCCATATCGAATATGGAAACATGGTTATACCACCACTAGTCACTAGGCGCCCATGCGGGAATTCTAGATTTCGGTGAAATCGACAAAAACGTCGAACTAATAATAAATTATACAAAAATAAACGGGGTATTACACTACTACCACATAACAGTCTACTCCGTCTAGCGTTATCTTCTATATATATATTAATTCTTATTAATACGTATAATATAATGATAATAATGTATAAAACAAATATAGTATTACCAAAATAGTTATAACCACCAACTGGCGACGATGGCAAAATAACAGGCATTGATAATATTCGTAATTTCATAATATAGGTATTTCAATTTTACACGAATTAAAAAAATTGAAAACACATTACATAATAATTAAAATTAAAATTAACTTAACTTGTTTAAATGTAAAATTAACTCAAGTTAATTAAAAGTTAATTTAAATGCTCCTAAAGTTATTAATTAAGTTAATAAACATAAAAAAAAATAACTTATTAAGTTAAAAAGTTAAATTAACTTAACTTTTTAACTTAAATTTAACTTATTAACGCGTTAATGGCCAGCCTTGCAATATCATGCCTAAGCTAGGAAACCTGAATTAGAATTTAACACATCCATTACAATAACCCAAGCCACACCTTATTTATAGCAGAGCACTAAAATATCAAATTTTATCTACCGGAACATTATTGTCATTAACATTAATTAAAATACCTTTTTTAATTCATTAGATGTTTCTTATTTTCCTCATTTGTGTTGGGTATTATAATAATATCAGGCATAATATTTAATAAAAACTCAATCACTCTTTCAATTACATGAAAACATGAGCTGTTGTTCTTAAAACGATTTTACTACCCATTACTACCTATTTTATATGGTTAGATTAGGAAATGTCAGTGTTAAATGATACATACCATGAAGATTAGAGATAGGAGACCAAACTCCGTATACAAAATATGGCCGACAAAAGTCGCAAGGTTATTCTGCCACCAGGAGCCTGTCGTTCGATAGAAGTTCTACGTTTTACAATTATAGCATGTAGTATAATATTGATTATGTACGTTTTTAGACTTAAACTTGATTTATTATTCTTTACAAATACTTTATTTTCTGCATCAGATCCAAAATATATAAACAGGGATAGGGGGATCTCGGTTAAAATTAGTTTCATATATTACACGTACCTACTTTATATTTTATGTACGTTCTTTTTGATTTTTTTGAATTCGAATGAAATATAAATTATGATTTATTCATTACCTGGTCATGCTAAAGTATACCTAAATATATAATCAAAGTTCAAAAGGTGTTTGCTACAAAAAAAAAGTTTAATATTCACTATAGTCTATAATGACTTACGGTCTATGAGTCTGATTAATAATAATAAATGAAACATAAAATATATAGGTATGGTACATATAAAAATAATACATTAATTAAAGTTTTGACAACTTTCTACTACACTTGGTTTTTTCCTTTTTTTTTTAGTTTCATTGTAGTTTGAATGTCTTTCAATAAAATGCATACGCATTGTAATAAAAAAGCGTACAATACTTTTTGTCAAACCCATATTGTTTTCTTCACAACCAACAAATGGTAAAGATGCTGTGTCCGATAATAAGTTGGAAGTTATAGAAAAAATTGTATTTACATTTAATTATTCAGATACTAAAGTCTGTATTGTTATTTTTTCTAAGATTGAAATAAGAGCAAAAAGACTATCCGATGGACGAATCAAAAAACCTCTGGAGCGCATATCAATGAGTTTGTCTCTAGATGAAATAACTTCATTTTTTAAACTTAAAAGACACCTTTGACATTTTGTGAATCTGGTTGATTTTCGAGCAACGTATCCAGCTAATTAAGATAAAACTAAACTCGATGTATCAGTCAAACTATATTCATGATCATGAATATATGAAGTAAATTCAATTCTTTCAGAATGTCCTTTATCTAAAATGTCATCTAGTTCTTGATTAATTCTTTGGGCTCGTTCATTATTGTTGGTTATATCTTTAATATTCATAAGAGTATTTATCATATCTCTACCGGAAACAACCTTGTCCCCTGGGCCTCAAAATGTCTTAATCCTGACTTGCCCATGTGTTAGATAGTTTATTATTATATTATATATTTTGTTTTTATTATTGAAACCAATTTTAACTGAAATCCCCCTACTCTTGTTTATATGTTTTGGATCTAATCCAGTTCATAAAGTATTTGTAAGGAAAAATAAATCATGTTTAAGTCGAAAAACGTACATAATCCCTATTATACTACATGCTATAATTGTAAAACGCAGAACTGCTATCGAACGACGCGCTCCTGGTGGCAGAATAACCTCGCGACTTTTGTCGGGCCACTTTATGAACGGGCGGCCACAGGAGTTGGGTCTCCTTATCTCTAATCTTCATGATACATACCTATTGCTATAGAAAAAGGATTATGCCAATTGCATACTAAAGATTATATTACTTTCGTATCTATGGTTTTTCTAGGCTACGATTTGATTTCTACGATGATCATAATATTATTACGTATTACTTTTATAATTTATATTATACTAGCTGACCCAGCCACGCGTTGCTGTGACTCAGTAATTATAATACATTGAATCAATTGTTTACTAATTTATTGCTACAATCAAATTAATATTTTCTAAAAAAATTTAAAATAGATTCATTGATGTGGGATTGAAAATAAAAACGTTTCGCCAAAATCTAAAAGTAATAGGTAAAGTATCGAAATGTTGAAATTAAGCACAACCATCATATCTACTCTCTGAATTTACATTTTGTTCATCTTATGTTAAATTATTGTTTGTAATCAGTGACTTACTTACAAAATATACTATATACATTAAGAGGATGTCAGCGCTCCCATAATTTGGTCGCAAAAATCATTCTGCGGGAACCAAGTTAACTCAAACAGATTTTATGTTAGAAGTACCAAAATTTTACAACATATTGAGTAGAACATTATCTGTGTCGTAGTGTTTAAATTTTTTTGATACTCAAAATACGATTAGATTTATTAGTTTATTAGTACTTGGCTTTTTTTGAATTTTTGATTTGCGTATAAAAAAATATTGAATTACGCTAAAAACAAAATAAGAACGCTATTGCACAGATAAAGTTCTCCTTTATGCTCTATACAATTTTTGTAACTTTATTATGAATACTGTCTTCATATAGTGTGTTCGCGCAAAACAGTTTTCATTATATTTAAAAATGGAAAAACAATTATTTCCTAGTCGAACGCAGGCGTTATGCTGTGTGTGTAACGCTGTGCGGCGAGCAATGTAACTACTATCGTCAATTCCCCACTCCGTAGCATTAATGCGTGTGCATAGTGCATTGAGTAATTATAACTATATTAAAATTTATAGCCGTCTTATCGCTTTTATTAATAAACCCGCGACCGCGACGTTGGATACGTTTATTGCAAGTACTAAAATAGAATTAGACATTCATAATTATTCATAGTTATTGTTGTTTATAAATTTATAATTTATCCTTGTGAATAATGTCACCAAAAAAGGTTCGAGCACTTTCAGCTAGACGAGCTCGATCAGGAGCGAAATCTAAGTCAAAGCGAATGAAGGAAGTTAAAAAAGGAATTAGTATAAATCGTCCTAATAATCCCCCAAATACTCGGTAAGAAATTGTAAATATCAACTATTATAATGATTTATGCATTTTTTGAATTTAAAACATCAAATTATTAATAACAGTCAAATGTTTTAGAACAAATTCAAATATAAGATTAGTAAGCACACTAATTTTCTCACTATTTTTAAAATGATTATTTGGATAAGTACTCTGAGGTACTCATAAGTATTCAAATACACAATATAATATTACATTTACATGGTACATATATTTTTACGAGTTATTCTTTTTTCATATTATGGTAGGTTGAGGTACCATGATATGTCTAACATACTAACAATTCGTTGTAAAATTTTTCATTCTCGTACACATTATGTAACATAACGTCGCTTGTACACCCGCATGTAGTGTCACCGTCTAAATGTGTAACATGGTAAATATTACGCTCAGCAGATCAAGTTTAGCTCCGTTAGTTCGAAAATTAGAGGGAATTGACCTTTTATGACTTATACAATTTAAAGGTAAGATTATTATCTAGGGCTTCTCATAGGTTTTTATTACATTTTAATTTTAAAGCGAGTTATCAGTATTTCAAAATTGTAAATTATCTGTACATAACTCGCTTTAAAATTAAAATATTATACAAATCATACGAGAAGCCCTAGGATCTAGATAATAATCTTACCTTTAAATTTTATAAGAGGTCAATTTACTCTAATTTTAAAACTAATGGAGCGAAACGTGATCTGTTAAGTGTTATATTTACCATGTTACACATTTTAAAATCAGTTGAAATTATAATATGTACATAATATATTGTATAAAGTTCTTATATGATTTTGATATGGACTACAAATATTTTGCATGAAAAAATCTTTAACCTATCTTAAACCCTAAAATTAGTTAAGTAGCAAGTACTTACTAATTTTAGTAAATAATTATAATCTTTTGTAGTGAAAATACTGATACTTCAGCTATTACGACAGAAAATGTATTGAATGAACAGCAAATATCAAATGAAATACTTGATATAACACCTCCAACTGCATTTTCTACTCCATAAATTGTAAAATTACCTGAGTATAAAAATGATTTTATTAATTTCACTTGTAGTGAAGTAAATGCAGTAGAAGCTTTTAATCTTCAAACAGTTCAAACTAGTTATAACGACGAACATACTAAAATGTAAGTAATAAGTAATAACGAATAAACAAGGTTCGAGAAGTAATGCGACTAAAAGTTGAATTTACTTGAAAAGGTACCATTCAATTTAAATCCTTTTAAAATTATTGTAATCCAGACTTATGCAAAATCTAGTATTATATACTTATACAACATTTTTTATAAAATTTAAGTACAAAATAATTTGCAAATATTCATGATTTTGACGAATTGTTTACTTTTTACCTCTATAATGGATATTCACTTACAAACCACCTCTGAGGTTTAAATTGAAGCATTATTTCGACAAGTTATTCTTTTTTCATATTATGGTAGGTTGAGATACCATGATAAATAGGTCTAACATACGCACGCACAAAAAAAAATACCTACATCATTGTAAAAAATTTATAAAATTATAAATTTAATAATATGTAATGTAAACTATAAAAATGTTTTTTCTAGAAATGCTGATCAATAAAATTAGGCTAATCAAAAAATCTTAAAAATTTAATGCAAAGTTTCTCATAAGAAAAAACCAAAAATCGTTGAAAGTACAAATTGTTTTACAAGCGTCTAAAGTTAAAAAATTTAAAGTAGGTACCATGTCAAAATCGCGTAAATTTACTAGTTATTTAGTATAGTTAAAATTGATACCATCTAAGATATTGAATTCAAGGTTTACTTACAATAATTATCATAACATTTCAGATTCTGAGCGGAGCGATGAATGTATTGATTTTACAATGATGTGTATTTTTTTATTTACTTTTTTTTTGTGTGTTTGTCATTACGTTTTGGAATAGTAAAAGTGCTCCGATTTTCTCGACCAGCAACTTTTCTGATATAGGAAAGTGAATCTAGTTAGTACTTTGGGGGGCCAAGATTAAAAAAAATTCAATACTTTTTTTTAAACACAGCGGGAAAGATCAACAAAAAATCAATGAAAATATGGACATTTTTACGCAACGCACTTTTTTGGAAAAATCGATTTTTCTTTTTCGTGTTACACTAAAAATAATAACAGTAGAAACATGCAATTTTCAATAAATATTTATATTTGTAATTTCAACACACCATCAAATTTTCAAAATATTTTAACATTTTTTAGCTATTTATAAGCATATTAAATTTTCGGGTTTTTTTCATTTTTTTTTTTTTGCTAACGTCGATAAAAATTTGTTCGTTCACTCAAAAAACTTAAAAATTTTAAACAAGATTCTTCATAACCTAGTAAAAATAAAAATAAATGTAGAGCGTAATTATTTGATTGTTTTTTGTTATCGTTTAAAGTTAGAAATTTGAAAAATTACGTAAAAATCACGAAATTTCGCAGTTTTTTTTTTAGAAATTCATAAAATTTGGTAAGAAACTAAGATTCGAAAATTTAACAAGAGATTCTCCATAAGTTTTTCTACCTTTCTAAAGTAAAAAAAACTTACCGGGAAGTCAAACTAAAGTTTTATGAGCTTTTGAAATTAGACATTGGATATTCCCCCGTTATTTCCGGGCATGAATTTCTTAATTTGATGTAATTCAAAAAGAAATTATCGCAGACATTTGAAAATTTCACCAATTGTTTAAATTACCATTTTCTATAAAATAAAAAAAATTTTAAAAAAATTTGACAAGTTTTGGGCTACATTCATCGAAATCTCGAATGTTTGCAAATTGATTTTTAGTTATAAATTTATAAAATATCTTTAACCATCTCTGCTCAGAATCGTTTTTATATTATGATATATCATTGAATTCAAATTTAACATCATCCATTATAGTGACCCACTATGTAGTAACCTACTGTACAGCAGAGCGACAACCACTTGCCCACTTTTTTTAATTCGTAGGACAGCTGAATTTAAAAAAGTTCCATTAGTTGGTCGAAGGATAGTAGACATTTTTTACATATTTGAACAAATTAAAACATTTCAACATGCTGGCGGTTTGACTGCACATTTACTGATATGTAGTATATGTCAGAAAAAATAAATGGTTTTTTTCTACATTTGAGTTTAAATGTAAAATGTGCTGTATTAAAATGAGTATTTCGTCAGACAACTTAAAAGCCGATTATTTGTCTAAAAACAAAGCGGTTTTAAATGGCTCTGTTGCAATTGGTAATTTTTTTTTTTAAATTTTGATCAAAATGTTAAGTTTTGTAGAAAGTACAACATATTTTTTTTGTTCACAAATTGCTACCTTAGGCATTGGTCAAAGACAACTGTCTGAATTTTCGGCAGCATTAGAAATGCCTTGTATGGCTAATACGACGTATTCAAGAATACACAAATCGATGCATTCTAGTATTCACGATACTGCTTGGACAGAAATGCTAAAAGCTGGCGAGGAAGAAAGGAGGTTAGCAGTAGAAGATGGAGACGTCGATGAAGATGGAAATGCTCTATGTACTGTTGTAGCAGATGGCCAATGGGGTAAAAGAAGCTACAAGTCGAAATATGATGCTCTATCTCTAAGTCGACTGTCGATTTTAAAATTACAAGACAAACGATTTTTCTACAGGCAACTATTATAGGACAAAAAAAGTATTATTCGTCGGGATTCGAAATCGGTATTGTGTCGTATGTCATCGCGCAGCTTTAAAAAACAATTAAAATCCTAAACATGACTGTTATAAAAACTGGAATAAATTGGCTACTAGTATTGAAGCTGACGGTGTAGTGGAAGGATTTCAAAAAAGTATTGAAATGCATAATTTGAAATATAATAAATTAATCGGTACTTATGTTTATTAGTTAAACTATATGCATGTATTTATATATAATCCTAGTTAAATATTATAAACAAATAATGGTATTTACTATTTATGATACATATAGGCTTTTATTCTATTAAAGTAATTATACTTATTATGTTTATATATGTTATATGTATAAAAATTCATGAATTTCATTATTGTTTAACTTTATATATTATTTAGGCGATGGAGATAGTAGTGTCACCAAACGTCTCAACGAAGTTTTGCCGTATGGTCCTAATTTTTTAATACAGAAAATCGAATGTAGAAACCATTTATTAAGAAATTATTGCCAAAAACTTACTGCGGCGGCAAAAAAATGTGTATATCCCATAAATCTACGTAGATTTATATTATCAAATATAATGAGATTTAGAACTGGTATTGTAACAGCTATAAAGTATAGAAAAAGGGAGAATAAGTCTACAACGCAAAAAATTTCAGGTGTTAATTTTTATAAATATTATTATTTACTGAATCAGTAAAATTGTATTCAATTTAGAAGCTAATATTTTTCGTATATTTTAAGATTTGGCAAATGATATAATGAACAGTCCCTATCACATATTATGAGACCATAGAAAGTGTGACAAATATTTTTGTAAAGGATCAAAATCTGGAGATCAAAATTTTGTTTCCATCGCTGAAAACTGTGGTATAATGAGGGAAATTAATATGGCTAATCGATGTTTATTCAACAATGCCCAGAGTCTCTTAAAAAATGTTGACAATAATATATGTGAGCAATTTAATATTATGATTAACAAATTTATTGGTGGAAAAAGAACAAATTTGTCTCAAAAAAACACATATAACACGAGAGTAGAGGCAGCTGTTATTGCATTTAATTCACAATCATATTTACGTACAATTCATAAATCTATAACCAATGCAAGTCCAGGTAATTTAAAAACAAAATAACTATCTACCTAAATATTTATTTTTTAAATTATTTTTATACATTTCTTAACTTATGTACCTTACCCTATTATTATACACGCATATATATATATATATAAACAGGAACATTTGGGAAACGGTTTTTATCTGACGCTAAAAGGATAAGGGATAATAACACAAGACGAAGAATTTTATTTCCTAAAAATAAAATTAATTTTAAATCTTGTGGGCCTGACGAGGATTATGGTTTGACTGAGCCATTGATGGATGAAATTTCAGAAGAAGATATAAAAAATAAAAAAAATGCGTTTATTAAGAGTCTATCTGAAGTGGATCGAAATAAGCATACATAAAAATGTTTTAATAAGTAGGTACGTACAATACGTATATACCCCGTTTTGAATCAACAACAATGGAGAGGCTTGTGTAGGTACCAAACTGCAAACCATAACTGCAATAAATTATACTCCAAAAATAATATATATTATATTAAATAAATAAATATATCTTTTGTATATTATGTTAACTTATTATTCATTTATAATAAACATAGATTATTTGGAAAAAGAAACTAGAAATCAAGCCGACTCTCAACTTTGGCATGTCGAACGACGAAACCGAATAACTGCATCGAACTTCGGAAAAATATGTAAGATGAGACCACATACGTCTTGTAAAAATACTGTTCATGGTTTACTGTATGGTAACAACATTCATGCAAAGGCGTTAGACTATGGAAAAAGTATGGAACAATATGCTAGAAATGAATTTGAAAATAAATTTGGGTTAAAGGTTTCTCCAGCTGGTCTATGTGTGGATTCTGATATACCTTATTTAGCTGCGAGCCCAGGTATCGAATATAACTACAAAAAGTTCAAGTCATATAACATTAAACCTACCTTATTATTATCATATTATAATAAAATTAATATTTTAGATGGTTTTGTTGATCATGATTCATTGATCGAAATTAATTGTCCATTCTCAGCAAAAGACTGTGATACCATAATTCATGCGATAAAGGAAGAAAAAGTACCATAATATAATTATTATAATTATTTAACACATTTTTAAAACTAAAACATAAAAAAAACTTGTTAATTTTATTTTACAGATTAAGTATTGCAGTATAAAAATTATAAACGGTGAAAACATAACTGAACTAAAGAAATCATGTGACTATTATTATCAGATTCAGGGGCAATTGCATATAACTAGAAGGAGCATTTGTTATTTCGTAATATATTCTGAAAAATGGATTTCAGTTGAAAAAATAATTTACGATCAACAATTTTGGGCCCAAAAAATGTTAAATTATTTAAAAACGTATGTATTGCTTATTATCGCACAACAATTTATAACTTATAATAGTTTTTTTTTTTATACATTTTAAAATATGAATTCAAATGGTTCTTTCAGATTCTATATGGAATGTTTACTACCAGAATTGATAAATCCTCAGTATTGTAAACGCTTATTAATAAGTGATATTAAATAACCAGATCATATAAACCAGCATCAAAAAAATAAAAACAAACAATAATATAATATGTTTAATACCTAGTATTATTTAATATATTATTCTCTATATTACTATAAAATAATTTCTTTTGTGAGAAAATAATAACCTAAACATAATAAATCATAGCAAGTGATAACCTGATCAATATAAATCATATATTTATAATATATTTAGCCATTAAGGCAAACGGTAGCTTTAATTAATAATTAGTTAGTGAACGCGCGCGATTGTTTTATAAAATGGGTTGATAATATTAATTCGGTGAACTATTTGTTTTTTTTTCTCTGACCCATTTAAATTTAGTAATAGGTAAGTTTGCTATTTTACTAAAGTTGACAACACGAGATTAATTCTAGTGAAAAAGTGCTGTTGCGCAAGAGTCAGAGAAATAGAAAACAAATAGTGTGCAATGTGCATAGATATGATATGATATTGTTATGATTCAGACGAGTCAACGGTTTGAATATGAATAAATCGTCTATCCCGAGACTAATACGCGCGGCTAGTAGCCGCCGGCTACGTCGTTGATACAATGAGCGTGGTTAAAAGCTGTCACGACGGCGGTGATACGGCAAACAACGCC
Source organism: Myzus persicae (assembly GCF_001856785.1). Taxonomy (NCBI): domain Eukaryota; kingdom Metazoa; phylum Arthropoda; class Insecta; order Hemiptera; family Aphididae; genus Myzus; species Myzus persicae. The sequence continues at coordinate 16,832 of NW_019100583.1, read as the reverse complement.
ATCTATTGAGCGTTGTATATGTTCTACTTTCACACTGACATCCTCTTAAAAACAAATAAAAATAAACTTTTAAATGAGGTAGATAATATTGACGTCGAACTAATTATTATTTTTTAAATTTTAAATTATTAAAACTAAAAATTATCTAAGTACTACTTAGTGTACAACATTCTTGGTTAACCTGTCTTTCGCTAACACAAAGAGATTTGATGGTTTTCCTACACGAGAGCAGGCAACATATAGCTGTCATTGTGAGAAACATGTGTTTTCCAAATCCAAACCGCAAATAGACATTGTTTGGAGTTGAGATTTATTTATGGTTATCGCAAAAGCTAAACAAAATCGGAAATTAGAGCCTTTTAAACGGTATTGGAGATTCTGACACTATCAGTGGAATACGTGGAACAGGACGGTATCACCTTTAAATTTTCCCATCAAAATTGTTGCTTCGAGAATATTTTCGAATATTTTTTTTATGACTAAACATGTACCGTTACATAATTGAGGTTGGGTTTAAATTACGTAAAAGAATAACTTGTGAACCAATTTTCAAGATTTTGCAAATACATAGAATTCAAAAATTCAGTTTGAAGGCTTCGTTTTCATCAATAACTGTGTAGATTGATTTAAAAGACTTCAAATCACCGGGCAAAATCTGTTGTACCTATATGGAAGTTAATTTCGTTCACATCAACGTTTTTTGCTACCAAAATAGCACGATTACAGAGAAAATTGTGATCTAAATAATAATTCATTATATCCGGAAAGGCACTCTCAATTAGTTCATTTCTCGTTTCAACAACAGTGCAGAAAATATCTTTTAATTTTATGTATTGTGTATTTTGATGCAGCTCAATTCAATTTCATCATTTCTAATATCCAGCAATTGTTTAGAAAATACTTGTGCCAATGGATTATTTTTTAATTGTACTCCCATATTCATAGTCAGTCGAAGTGTCTCAACACTTGTCCATAAAAACGATCTCATCGGCAAAAGTAGAGTGAGGAATAACTGGTACAGTCTGCCGGAAATCACTGGACAGTAGTAAAATAGTACCATTAAAAAGTTTATTGTTGCCTTTCAAATCTTGCATAGTTCTATGAAATGCTTCAAGTGAATGTTTAAGAGTCATAGTACACTCATCCCAAATTATTATTGCACTCTTTTGCAACACTGTAGTCATTCCGCTTTTTTTTTAGTATTACACATTGCGTTTGGTTTGTCATGAATGTCTAATGACAACGTCAGTGCTGAATGTGCTGTTCATCCACCATCTAACAAAGTTGCAGCAATGCCTGACGATGCAATTACCAAAGCAATTTTCTGTTGGGAACGTGTCTTTCCAAGAATTAATGAATAAATATAAATAACAAACAAAACTTGAGCAAACGGGAAATGGAGGTGTACCATAACCGCGAACGTCTAACTAAATAAGTGCGGATAAGAAATAAAATGTTGTATTTACTTCAGTTAAATGGTTAAAGGTGTTCAATTGAAACTTCACTACACTTACACTTTACTCAATAATACTGATGAATACGTCGTGCCGAACTTCGCATTTTATACCTTTGATCTTTCTAGAAAATTCTATAACATTCTTTTTCACAATTATTGCAAAGCAATAATATTGATTGCCTCAATCGAAATAAAACTATTCTATATATTATGGAGATTGAAGGTAAGTAGATAATAAGACCTTATAGATTATAGATGGATTGTCGAGTTTTACTTCTTGGAATAATTCGCATCTATACGCCGCTGACGATAAAACACACACAAAAGAAAAAGGTCAGATTGCAGGTAGCTGAAAACTCACTTCGGTCGAGGGTCACAGCCGCCTGCGACTTTGCCTTTTCCGCCCATCGGACACCTAGCCAGAGGAAGCCTCCCGTTCACTGGTGGAACGCAGACATCGAGGCTGTCCGCGCCGGCCGCCCCAGGGCCAAACGTGACGAGAATGATTACCCGGGCGTCAAGACTACGACGCCGCCAGACTCACGAGTTCAACGAAGAACGGGCAGACGCAGAGCTCGCCTTGACCAACGGCGCATACCGAGAAGCCGAGAGGCAGTTGAAGATCGCCATCCTGCGCAGCAAGAGGACGTGCTGGAAAGAGTTCATTTCTTCAGAGGACGCCGATCCGTTTGGTAAGCCGTACAAGCTGGTGATTCGCAAGCTGGGAGGTCCCCCACCAACGGCCTCGATGAAATACGCGACGCTGCAGTCGGTACGATGTTCCCGAAACACCAATCGAGAACGGACGGCCCGCTGGTCCCTGCGGATCCAGTAGTCCCGTTCACGACTTCGGAAGTGGACTCAGCGGTCGAGAGGGTGGGCAGCAAGAACAAAGCCCCTGGCTCAGACGGACTCACCGGCAAGATACTCCAGGCGGTGCACCCGAACATCCTGCTGGACCTGTATAACAGCTGCCTCCGCAGTGGGACCTTCACTAAGGAATGGCAGACCGCCAGGGTGGTGCTGTTGAAGAAAGGGTACAAGCCAGACGGTGTGCCCTCTTCTTACAGGCCTCTCTGCCTGTTGAACGACGTTGGCAAGATCCTCGAGTTCTTGCTCGCGCGAAGACTCGAGGACCACATGGGGCCAAGGGCCGTTCTCCGACAAATGATAACAACCAATTTTTTCTCCGACAGTCAGAGTGACCAACTATGAAAAAAAAAATGTCAAATCGTTATTTTACTATAGATACTATAGATATCTGATCCTAATCTACATAATTTGAAGTTGAAAGTTTTACTAGTTTTAGTACACGTTTTAGTTTTAAGTGTTTTAACTGTTTGAAGCACGACAAGATATATATTTTGTCATGGTTTGAAGCTTCTGAAGTTGTTTTTTCTTTTCTAAGGTGAGGCATTAAAACCATATTAAAAAAAATTATAAAACATACAATGTCATAAATCATAATATATAAATATAATAGAACTATAAAACACACATAATCATTGTAAAACCAATACATTCATCGCCTATTATATTTATTGTATTTGTATATAATTATATAATAAATATAATAAAACACACATATATTATAGGTACCTATAAAAAAATAGTCATTGTAAAATCAATACATTCATCACTATTCACTACTAATTGAATTTGTCAATAAATGTAAAAAAATTAAATATATAATTTGTCAATAATTAAATCTCATAAAAAAGTTGTTAAAAGTATAAAAATTGTATAAAAATAATAATAAAATTTGAAATAAAATATTTTCTCAGGTTATCATGGCTGTGGGCCAACTTGTCCATGCAGATACCCATCCATCATAATATGGCCTGCTCTTTGGAGAAACATTAAGAGATTCCCATCGTCATTGAGAGTATCAATATACTCTCTAACCCTCCGAGTAGCATCTGACCGTTGTACTCTAGATGTATGATTTCTTACCTAAACATTTAAAAACAACAGTATAAATGAGTAATTACAATATATGAGTACATAAATTTAAAATAAAATAAATTCATTAATCTACTGTTAGATTTCTTCGAACTTGGTCCATCTCAACATAAAATTGATTTTCAATCAACAACAATTTTTCTAGAATAAAAATAAAATAAACTGTAATAGTTATTAGCTGAAAGTTCCAAAATAAAAAGAATAAAATAATTAATTATAAAATTGAGCTTACGCAAAAAATCCCAAATATTTGGATGTTTTCCCATTTGATTGAGTAACATAGCGTGAAATGATTCTAGGTAATTGTTGGTGCGTATATCTGAACTAAAAAGTATATTATACATTTTAAAACTATTAGGTTAGGTATATTACTATTAGGTACCTAGTAAAAAAATTTTTTTTTATATAATTCTCATACCCATAGACGCTTATAGAGTCAGCGCCAATTTGTGTAAGCCAAAATTCCTGAATATAACCATTCAGAAATACTTCCATCTGTTGATAAATATTCGGATATTGATTGGCAAATTCAACAATTACCCAAAATCCATCATGTATTGTAAATGTACAATTGGGATGTACTTGAGCAGTTAAATGTGGTAAAGCTAAGATCTATAACAGACATTTTTGTAAAACAGTATAAGGTATTAATATTTTATTCTTATTAATTTCAGACTAAATTACCATGCGCAATATTGTAGCTGCCTCAGGATTCGATTGGAATAAATGGTAAATACTATTTAGACTTCTTCTACAATACCTTACAATAGCCTAAAAAATATTAATTAAATGATGTACATTATATTAACTATTCCTAATAAGAAATAACTTGATTGATATAAAATACTTAAGTACCTTAATACTTTACATTACTTACTTGACAGTAATGGAACCAACAACCCTGAAATCTGCTTTCAGGAAAGGTTGATTCTACTGCATTTATTAACCCCCTTTCATAATCAGATATGATTGTTAACCGGGCATAATTCAATGGCAAAACCTCACGAACAATCCTCAAGAATGACTCGTATGTAGCTTGAGTCATTCGGGAAGTCAGCCCATAAACCATCGGAAAAGACTTAAATAGAAAATACAGTCAATACTTCAATAGGTATATAGGTACTTGAGAAGCTATATTTATTAATTTACTAATTATACTTACTACATTTTTTAGAACCACTTGAAATGTTAATAAACAGCCTTTGGTTAGCTGTGGTGGACTTTTTGGTACCGTTTTAAATGTGCCGTCAATTCCTGCAAAGGTTACAGTTAGCAGTTCTTCTCTATATTTTTGAATCGCATCTAAATTTGAGAATATGACGCCAACCCGTTCGCCTTCTACCATAAACGGTAAATGTTGTTGAAAAAAACTAAATAAAAATATATTTAAATATTTTATTTTATAATTTTATAATTTTTAATAAATGTGAAATTTTACTTTGAAGACGGATTCTGCATTGTTGTTCCATACGCTGAGTTTTGATGCTGGCTTAAGGTATCAATCAGTTCTTCGACTGTAGATGGATTGTTGGGATGACGGCGCCGACGCATTTTTTTTACACACATTTGTGATTGTAAATAGGTGTAGTTTGTTGCACCTTCTGGATTTCTAAGGCAGTAATTAAATATTCTTACTTAATTAATAGTATAGTTTTTAGTATATTAAGTAGTATAGGTGTATAGTTAGATTAGGTTAGGGTAGTTAAAATAGTTATGCATATTTTTTATTATTACTATTATATTACTTTTGTATTGGTCTTAAGTTAGGTTATTGATCTTCTCTTACTTACTCAACTATTTCTCTGTTATAAATTTCTCTAACTGAGGTGGACATATTTCCAGGTTTTGTTCCAGTTATACCAATAGCTCTTCTTAAATGAACCATAGGAACATCAACTAACCTAGGTGCATGGTAGTGCAATCCTAATACTGTTATTGCATTGTCATTTATATTTGTATTCACATACGCAGTGACAGGACAAAATGCTGTTCGATTTTTTTGATTTTCGCAGACTAGGTATCTAAATAAGTTATAAATTAAGATTTTAGTAGCCAGCTAAACAAACCAAATCCTAAGATAATAATAATATTATTTCTACTCACATTTTGTTAATTCGACTTCTACTTTTATAATACCTGTAGTTTAAATTGTCCACAAATATTTTATTTTTATTTGTATATAATCGCCGTGTATTGTTAGGCGTCTACCTAGTTATTGTTATATTATTCATATTCATTACTACAAATTGTGTTGTACTATTGGGCTCTTAGCCCGTTCATACATACATATGGTTATATAATCTATTTATATTATTAATACTTTAGTAGAGATCCAGGAGGGAGGCAAAAGGGGCATTCTCCCCCGCCAATCACCTTAGTTTCCCATTGTTTACACTGTGTTTAGCCAATTTTGTACTTTTGCCTCCCCCCAAATTAAACACTGGATTACCACAGGCACCACCTGAAAGTTATTTTAATAATGTAAAATTCTGATAAAATATATACACAATACACAAAAATTCAAATGTCTTACTGTTTAATTCAAAAAAATTTACTTAAAACTCAAATAAAAATAAAACTTGAAATATTTATGTCATACAACTTTTACAATTAAAAAACAAACAAAAAAAGACATTATCATATTAATAAATAATATATTTTATTATAACACCATTCTGCGTTGTGTAGAATTTTTGAAATGATCAATTATATCGTCGGGATTTAAGTTAATATTCATTACTTGTTCTACCGTAATGAGCATCAATGCATTTAGTCTTTCTTGATGCATAGTACTTCTTAACTTAGATTACTATATGTAATATATTAAACAATATCTAATACAAAATTTAAGTTTGTAGAGTCTACAATAATGACAGAAGTAAAAACAATACCTAGAGCATTATAATATTGTTGGATTTAGATGGCCTTAATTTCAAAGATTATCTTTTTAAGCGGTTTTATTCTTAAAAATGGGCTTTTAAGTTTCGACGATTCAGATTACAAATTCGTTTACTTTTTAATACAAAATTTCCCTAACGCCAATTTAATAAAAATTATGTTGGTAATGGAGAATATTTGAGGTTATATCCTGTTATCAAATTTATGTTTGTCGGAGAACAACCCCCATCTCGACCACATGTCGGACAACGGTGGCCTCTCGGCTAATCAGTTTGGCTTTAGGAAAAGGAAGTCCACGGACGACGCAGTACGTGAGTTGCAGGCCAACCTCTTGGAAGGTGTCGATGGAGGTAAGTATTTCCTAGCCGTCAGCATCAACATCAGGAACGTGTTCAATTCGATCAAGTGGTCGGACATCATATATGCTCTGCTGGAATGTAGCGTCCCGCTATACCTGCAGAACATGTTCAGGTCGTACTTCTCCGGGAGAACGGGAACGGTGCACGCAAACTGCGTGGAGAGCGGTACGCTGGAGATCGAGGTTTCCGGAGGCATGCCCAGGGTTCCGTCGTAGGCCCCCTCCTAAGGAACGCTACTTTTGATTCCGTCCTGAGAACCGAGCTGCCCAGCGGAGCCAAGCTGCTGGGATTCGCGGACGACACGATGTTGATCACCAGGGCTATTTCGACCCAGGAGTTTAAAGCAAATGAAGCACTGTCCTTGTTGGAGCAGCGGATCACCGACTTCGGCCTTCAGATCGCGGTGGAGAAGACCGAAGCCGTCTTCTTCACGTATAGGTACAAGTACACTAAGCAACCGATCAAATTGTGCGGCGGCTACGTTCAGCATTCGACCGAGATGAACTACCTCGGTATGGTGGTGGACAGGTCGATGCTGTTCAAGTGCCAGGTCAAGAAAACGGCAGCCAGAGAAACGGAGATCGGGAACCAGCTGGCGAGGATCATGCCGAATACGGGCGGGCTCCGTGAGGACCGACGGCGGCTCCTGTCGTCGGTGGTGCACTCTTTGCTCCTGTACGGTGCCCCTAGCTGGTTCGTGCCAGGGAACGTTCTGACTCTGAACAGAGCTCAACGGAGAGTTCTTCTCCAGTGTGCTTGCGCGTACCGCACCGCCTTCAAGGTGGCCACAAACGTGATCGCGTCAGCGCCGCCTGCAGACCTCCTGGCGAAGGAGAGAGAGGCGGTGCTCGACCGGAGAAGTACCCCCACGTCACCCACGGGCCACGGCAGGCAACGATCCGAGAACCAACACCATGGAGGCATGGCAGGAGAGATGGTCGACGGAGGAATCAGGTGGCTGATCCCGGACGTCCATCCCTGGTGCGCCAGGAGCCACGGGCTGACGACGAACTTCCACCAGACGCAGTTCCTGTCGGGACATGGATGTTTCGGCCAGTATCTGTACCGGATCCGCAAGTTGGACAACCCCAGGTGTGTGGACCGTCTCGCGCCAGTGGACGACGCGGATCACGCGCTTTTCCAGTGCGACAGGTGGTGAATGGAGAATGGAGCTGAAAGCTGCAATCAACGACCCATTCACTCCCGACACCGTAGTGGGGAAGATGCTGCAGTCACGGAATAGCTGGACGGTGGCGGTAGAGTGGTTCGTGAAGGAGGTGCTGACGAAGAGGGAAGCCGCGGAGAGAGAACGGCAGCGTCAAGACTAAAACCTAGTTAAGTTTGCGGTGCTGTTAGCCGAAGTCCGTTTTTTAGATGGTGTAAGGCCATCCACTACTTGTAATTAGACTGTAAATAATATTGTCAAGTTATACATTAATATTGTAAGATTGTTGTTTCCAATAAACGATGTGGGGAGCTGACGAAATGCCTTAGGGCGTCTCCGGCCCCCTATGATACCGTTAAAAAAAAAAAAAAGGTTAGGTTACCATAGTCATACAGGCCCCTCTGCCTGCTCAATGACGTAGGGAAGATGTTGGAGGCACACCTTGCCAGCAAGCTGCAGGTGCACAAGGATAGAGTTGAGGGCATTTCGAACAGCCAGTACGGGTTCAGAAAAAGGGGTGTCCACAGAAGACGCGATAAGGAGATTAGCAAAACGCTCACACCGGGGAAACGATCGACCCCCGGTGTCCAGGAAGATAAAAAAAAAAACGGACGGGAAAAAGACAGACGACGCGAGGCAGGCACCGTCAGTGGGGGCCTAGACACTGAAAACAAAACACAATACAATAATGATGAGTCTCGTCCTGGTGCCACCCTACCTGGGGTGGTCGGACATCAGGAGACTGCAGTTGGGGATCAAAGGTCGATATCAGCAAGCCAGATCCAGAATGAGAGGGTGTCCAGCACGGTCCTCTCATCCGGTAATAATATGACTGCTGAGACAGTCTTGTCAAGTGACACAAAACGCAAACAGGCATCACATGGAGATATGGATACGGACGAAACACGAACCTCAGGGAAGACCCATGTCCCAACGAACCAAAAGCACAGCGATTCTTCACTCAAGGCGAAACTCTTGAGGTCGAGTTCACAGAGAGCGGAGGAACCGGGCCTCGCCGCGGCGACATCGAGTCTCAAAAACTCGAAAAAGCAGCAAAATAAGATCATTAACGACTTAGTAGATGTCGTTGACCAGCTGATCATTGTCAATAAAAATACGAAGTCCTCTCCAGGTGAAAGAAGCAGTTAGAAACTCAACTCCAACAAACCGAGCCTGCACGCCGCCTTCTTTGAAATTGAAAAAGCTACAACGGAAAAAAAGGCAACTGATCCTCAGCACAAACAGCCAGGATAAGCAAGAAGCCATCCTGAAGGCTTGCTAGACACTGGTGGTCTCGTTCGACGGACAACAGGAATACAGTAGAAATCGGTTATAACGAGTTTCAATGGCCAGTTAGTTTTTCTCGTTATAACCGGTAGCTCGTTATATGCGGTTAGAACGAGCATAACCTAACCTAACCGATTAAAAGCGGGAAATAAAAAAATAAAACCGACGACTTTTTTTATTTTACTTATAATTGAGATTAATACTGAATTTATACATGTATGCACATACATTTATTATTAATTATTATAACTGGAGATTTAATACTTTATTTATCAATACATATAACTTAAATATAATTATAAAACACTTGAATTTAATTTCTTAAAATAATCTTTGATCGAACTTAGCTGCGTGTGTTTAGTGTTGATCGATGTTTCTAATAAATACAACGCTTTTCTTTCAGCATCTGTACCTTCATATTTTGTGTCCTAAAATCTTTCTAGTGTCCTCAATGCAGCACGAGCTTCGGATATTGACGGCACAGTTTCAAACTCATCATCAAGCTCATCGATATCAGTATCATTATCTGGCTCAACTCGTTGGTTGGCTATGACATTGTTGACTATATCTTCATCCGTTTGAATTTCTGACGTTATGAGGTCGTCATCAATTTGTACGTAGTCCTCGTCGATGTAATTAATCAATTCACTGTCTGCTTGTAGCTGTGTTGTATCGGTCGAAACGTTACAAAAACCTGCATGCCGAAAGCAGTTAGCAATCCCCGTCGATGTTACATTACACCAAGCTTTATTATGGCATCCAAAACAGTTGTTTTTGATTCTACATGATTCTCAATATCCTCAATCGTTTTCAGTACTAACTGATTCCGGTAATGAGCTTTAATGTTCCTAATAACGCCCTGGTCCATTGGTTGAAGTACAGCAGTGGTGTTGGCGGGAAAAAATATGAGTTTAATAAATTTCAAATTCAATGATGGGTGTGCTGGACAGTTGTCCAACAACAGAAGAATTTTTTTTTCTTACGGCGTAACTCATCATCCCAATATTTAAGAGTTTTTTCAAAAATTGCTGAGGTCATCCAAGCTTTGGTGTTATTTTCATAAAATACTGGAAGTGATGAAACTCCTTTAAAACACCGAGGGTTTTTCGACTTTCCAATAACAAGGAGTTTTCTTTTATCATGTTGGCTGCCACTAAAACTGTTATTCTGTCTTTCGATAATCTTCCACCCGAGCATTTTCCCCCCTTGAAGCGAAGAGTCTTATCGGGAGTTAATTTGAAAAAAATTCCTGCTTCATCGGCATTATAAATTACATCATCACAGTAACCTGATCGAAGGGATGGCCAAACGTTAGCCAGCCAATTAGAGCAGATATCAGTATTAACTGCAGATGGCTCACCTGAGATCTTGCCGAAACCAATGTTGTGCCGCTGTCGGAAACGCTGAATCCAAGATGCAGAGCATTTTTAAATTTTCTATTTTCATTTTTTCAGCCAGTTGGTCAGTTTTTGCTTGCAAGATAGGACCACTTATAGGCACATTCAATAACCGTTGTTGTTTGAACCATTCTAGTACAGCTTCTTCAAGGTCCTTATGCTGTGCAGTACGCAGTCGTTTTGCTTTCAGTGACGTGGTTTGAAACATATTTTTCAACGGATCCCGATTCTTCCATATGGTTGAAATTGTCGACTAAGAGGTGCCAAATTCTTTTGCGATCACGCTGTTTTTCTCGCCATTTTCTAACCGCCCAATTATTCCGATTTTTTCGTCCAACGTAAACTGACGACGCGACATGATGGAATGTCTTCACACAACTGACGCTATTTGTAATTTTTATTATCTTGAAAACACCAGAATTTGTAGGAATAATGTTTATTATTAATAAGTAATCCATATCTACACATCTAAAGATAATATATGTCAATGATTAATCGACCTAAATAATAGCCAAAAGTTGTTATCTTGCAGGTACCTGTTCGTAGTAACCGGAAGGTCGTTAGTCAAGTTCGTTTTATTTTACTCGTTATAGCCGATATCTCGTAATAACCATACTCGTTGTAGACGTATATTTTAACATACAATCATATGGCCTTGTGCCGGGACCTAACGTTTTGCTTGTTTTAAGCAGTATCTCGTTCTAAGCGATGCTCGTTATAGTGATTTCTACTGTATATTAACGTACTATAGAGTAACCACTCCACATCAACACCAAGCTACGCTTCAAAAGCAGGAGCCCACCACGGCTCACAAACCACAACAGACCCAACAGCCGGATTACGACCACAAGAAAAGCAACCTAGCAACTACGGAAAACAGTGGAACCAAGGTAAGGGGCAAATCTAGGAGACCACTCCCAGACTCCTCACGATATTAATGACATTAACATCTTAGACCTGGACTGCATAACAACTGGATCCGATGTTGCTAAATGCATTAGACACGCCCTAGAACTTGCCCCCGATGACCCAACAGTCAATGTCAAAAACATCTGGAAGTCCTTCCCTGTTTTTTGAAACTAACACTGGACTCCCCAGCCACATCAGCTCCAGAGTACCTAAGATTGACGTACAAAAACTAAGAACAATAATCGCCCCAGAGAGACGACACCCGCTTCAGGACTGCACTGACACTGAACGGAAGGCACGGGCTCTAACAGATAGCATACTAGAATGCCGCAGGCCAATCAACCCAGGGAAAAACCATAGAAGATCTGTTCACTAGTGAAACCCTAGAATAAATGATCTCCGCAGTACGGCGAACCACCTTCGCAAGGTTTTCCAACGTAAGAGGAATAAGACTAACCTAACCTTAGGTAACCTTTTTTTTGTTGTTGTTTTGCTCTCCGTGACCAGCTGGGGGGAACCTTGCCTTTTCGGTAATCCTACCCCCAGATGGCCGAAAGCCGTTTATTATAACAAAATAAGAAACAGCATTTCAGCATTGGACAGTGGCGGGCCAATCTCCCACTCACTGATCCTCACAATATTTATTTACACAGTAAGGGGCTCTATCCCCTTTAAATTGGCCTTCGGGGGGGGGGG
>NW_019100583.1:0-2127 GCF_001856785.1 Myzus persicae | reverse complement strand
TGGAAAAAATTGCGATTTCGAAATTTTTCTTTTGCCAAACATTAGTGCGCCATTAGTGTGAATTTGTGCGACCATAACCAGAATTTGTGCGATATCCGTTGTACTCGGAAAATTCGTTTTTCTAATTTTCGCATTTCCCCAGCCCCCCTTCGTGGAAAAAATTGCGATTTCGAAATTTTTCTTTTGCCAAACATTATTGTGCCGTCAACCAGGTAAGTAAATAGATGTTCTCATTTTATTATGTCGTGTTTTTATTTTAGTATTTTGTATCATTATTCATTTTATAGAGTATTTACCAATAACAATTTTGTAATGAGTTCTGCCTAAGTTAAAAATTTAACTTTTTGTTGAATTTAAAAATGATTCTTATCTAGAAACATTTGATTTTAACTTTGGATCAAATTCAAAATTGTTGATATTCAGTAATTGTTATTAAATTTTACAACTTTTGTTACTAATAATGGTGCTTTCATATTTTAGTATTAATTTCGTCGATTTTAGATCAATAAGGTTGGCGCGCAATCACTACCCACCCTGCTTATTGAAACCACTTTTCTTAAAATGATAAAAAAAATCATGAAACTTTGGTAGTCTATAGGTTCCAAGATGGTATAGTTTACATTTTATATATAACTATAATTTATTATTATTTCACGTTATTCCCACAAATATGATATATAATTGTATATATTGATGGCGTATGTCAGTGTAGATTGCCGAACATTTAGGTATTGATCTGTCGACATATTTATATTATTATTAGTTATTACTTTATTAGTTATTATACGCACATAATCACCAAAACAACTTTTGAACACGAATATTAAAATGCCTAAATATTGTTTTGATTAAATTATTCCATAATATTATTTTTGTGTTGTTACTTCTTATAAGCGATTTAGTTTTTATTATTAATAACATGCGTAAAAATATACATCAGCTAATAATAACCTTATCGTGGAAGAATAATTTCAGTTTATTTGTATTTATGTATAATGTATATTAATAGTCTTTAATTATATTTCAAACATAATATGTATGATCTGTTGACTGTTGTATTGATATAATGATATTATAACAAATCAAATCCGAATAATATTTTGTTCTTAGTTCTTATTCATCGAGAATTTATGTTATTTAAAGTGATTTTTTATTAATTATATTATATTGAGTTTTATTTTGATCAATTGTGATTATGGGTGGAAGAAAACCAGCCGTAGCACCATCTGTGACAATTGATGCAATTTTACTTTTTAAAGACAAAATTATTGTTACAGATGACGCCGGTAATACTAGTAAGTACCTAAAGTAAATTATAATGATTGTCTGTTATTGACATATTAAGAACTATATACTTATTTCAATAAAAAAAAAAAAAAACCGTTAGTTTAATTTTGATATGTGGTACATATATGGAACATGTAGTACTAAGACTTGCGTATTATGGATAAGTATAGTCAATTATTATTTTTATGTTATATTTTAAGATTAATTAATTTGACAAGACACTGATTAGTACCAAATATAACTTAATGTAGGTAAATTGAAATTAAATGTAACGCTATGATATATTTTATTTTACCGATTACCAGATAGGGTCGCCGAGTCAGCGATGAAACAAGACTGCTTTGGGACGCATAAAATATTATGTAGCGGGTCGATGAATTATATTATTATTATAAATGTACCTATACTATTTGTAAAGTGATACAAATAATTATGTGTAATGATTTCGTATTGGCGTGATAAACGAAACGCATGAAAGATGAAATTAGCATTTATAGGTACTGTCTTGATATATACAGGATTCCTCATTTTTAAGCTTTTCTGGCTTAATCAAAAAAAAAAAAAATGTCTACAAGAAAGTCAAGTTAAATTTTTATGAGCGTTTTAAATTCATCATTTTACAACATTGAATATTTTCGATTTCTCATAATATAGCGACTTTTTTATTTTGTTGTAATTCAAAAACAAATTACTGTATATGCATGAAATTGTCACTGATTGTTTATATTTTCATTTTATATACAACATACAATTTTGAAAATATTTTGACTTATTAAGAGCTATTTACGGATATTTTCAGTTTCCTATTTTATTAGTTTTTTTCAAAATACTAAAACAATT